>NW_009196268.1:1111-11974 GCF_000690835.1 Fulmarus glacialis | reverse complement strand
ACAAAAAAACCCCACCATAGCTGAGAAGGTGAGTTAGTCCGAGAGAGCAGCCGGTCACTGGTCCTGCGTGGCTCAGGCTTCATTAGTGTGAATGAGTAAATCGGGACCTCCCCGGAGTACAACCAGAACAGGCACGGCGTTTTAAACAACTCGTGCTCTTTATGCTTCCCATCTCTTTTTATAAATAAAGATCTCCAGACACCTGCAGCTTGGTCTGTTCTTGCACTAGACCTGTCCCAGGCACTTCGAGTAGGTTTTTAACAGATGAAGTGAGCCAGAAGATCAAGCTTTGCTCTAACTTTTGGTGGCTTTCTGGATGAATTCTGTAATCTAGTTCCAGAAGAGGCAGCAGGGAGTGCGCAGATCGCCCGGGGGCATGGGCTGGCCTGGGGTGTGTTGGAGTGAGGCCGTCGGTGCGACCCGGCTGTGTTGGACGTCACCACCCTGTCGCTGTGAGACGGGGAATGGGACATTTCTCTGAATCCCCAAGTTGAGCTTCTGGCGCTGGGGGTTTGGTGTCCATTTCCCGTGGAGATAAAGCTGTGTTTGATGTTTCTGAAATGTGTTGGGGCCCTTGGATCCCCCTCTGTTGTGTGATTTTTGTGTAAGCTGTGCTGTTTAAAAGCCATTCCTACATGGCAGCAGAGTAGAGGGTCCTTCGAACACTAACATGCTGTTTGTGTAAGGACTGTGATAGGGACTTTAATGTATATTCCTGCCGCATGTATCTAATCTAAGTGGAGTCCTCGCGTTGGCGGTATTTTGGAGGAAGGCTGTGACTGTCTTTGCTGGCTCAGTCTCAGCGCGTATCCCTCTGCGACCAGCTCCAAATCTGGGCTGGAAGCATGAAGTGCTGTTGGAGATGAAAGAGCTGTGCTGACTTGGGTTGAAAGGGGCAGCTTGAGATCACCCCTGTGTCTCGTCGGGCTTTTGGAGGAGCGGAGCACGAAACCCAGCATCGCTCCTCGTTCCTGCACCCTGCTCTGTGTACTCTGAGGCGGAGATCTGCAGGAAAGGCGATTTTGCGGATGGAAAAATGGAAATGGGAAGGGGTGTAAGGCACACGTGGAATATTTTGGTATAAACCCTGGGCTTCCCTGTTGCTTCCCGTCCCCTAATGAACGCTTGCTGGTGTTCAGGAGCATCGACTCCAGAAGGACTTAGCAGCGCTCGGAGCCTGCGAGAGGAAAGAAACAGGAGGAATAAATAGTTGAGATGAATTTCAAAAAGGTGGTGGGTGACAGCTGTGCGTCCTAGGATTGGAGTGTTTCTGAGAATAAAACCATCAGTTGCTGTCATTCACCCTCCGGGTATGAAATTGGAAGCCCAGTTACCCTTGAGTGTTTCATAACCTTTACCTTTTGGAGGTCAAGGCCATGTCATCATTAATCTACCATCGCCTGAAAGCCTCGGGGCTCTGCTTTTCATCCTGCCATCCGTCATGCTGCGGCGAGATACAGGAGAGTGACCAGAAGGGTCCGGTTTTATACACACATTGGGCACACACCCTTCCATTCTCCGAGAATGAAAACACCGAGGATGCGATTACGGAGGCTCGTGTCTGTCTTCTGCATTTGTGATGAGGATACTCCGGGCTTCATCTGCAAATCCAGAGCAGTTTCCTCTTGGGGATGCTTTAATCTGCGGAGAAAGAAGCACTTTGCCCATGCAGCATGAAACTTGGCCTCGGGGGCAGAGGTTTCGTAACGACGTGGGCTTTTAAAATACAGAGTGGGTGCACCAAGCAAGTCATTTCCCTGCACGTCGGGGAGCTGCCCCTTTGAAGAAGGCCGTTGCCTTATCTTCTACGTGGCTGTTATTGTGCAATGAGCCTGGCCAAAGCAGGGCAGCGAGCTGTGATCTGACAACGGGATAGCTGCAGACGACAGCTGAACACGGGGAGCATCTCCCCTGCGTTGGTCCCTTTCCCCTGGTCTGAATCTGTGCCAGGGTCTGCCGGAGAGCCAGGCTGGTTCTTCATCCTTCTCCCTACCCCGCTGCTCGGGATGAGCCTGAACGTTACTCCTGAAGTCTCATTTCATAGCACGCACATGTTTAATCTACGCGTCTGAGACCTGGGTGCTGTGAGCAGAGAGGGGTGTGTTAATGGGTGGTGGGGCCTTGCTTGGCCTCGTCCTTTGCAGCCGCTCGCTCGCTGCGGAGGTCAGGGATGCTCGTGATGAATCATTTATTAGAAGCTTGTAGGTGCTGGGGGCCGAGGGCGGCTCTCCTCTTCTTGCCCTGAACACCAAAGGCAGTGAGATGCTTTTAGGTGATCTGGGATCAACTTTTGTCCGCCCTTTAAGAGCGAGGCCGACGGTGCGGTTTTCCCCTCTAAAAGTTTGAGTCCTGCAGGTAAGTTAACCAGAATATCGCACCGCGGCACTGCTGCCGCAGCTCCTTATTCCGCCGCTGCAGGAATTGCTGCTTGCAGCTTGCCGAGCTCAGGTGGGAGAGGAGAGCGGCAGGCTGGCTGTCAGCGAGGGGCTGAGATCTCCCTTGCAGGGAGCTCGTGTGTTCAAAGGTAACCAGCTGTGCTCTGCCTGCCCCGAGCTGGGATCCAAGCGGGGATCCGCTCTGTTGGCAGGGCAGCGGTGAGTGCCAGAGCTCTGCGCACCATGGAAACCACGAATTAATGCCTTTTGGCATTAACTCTTCCAGCACCAGCGGTAGCACTTCTGCCTTCTCCCGGGAGAGAGGGAACGATCCTCTTTTTAAATGGATCCTTCTCTCTTTTGGGAATAAGCGATACGAGGCAGAGGACAAGCGGTTAAACCTGGATTTAATCAGCGCTGACGGGCGCTCTTCCAGGCTGGAGCTGTACAGCCCCTATTGCCCTTCGGGACCTCTTCCCGGGAGCTCCCCCACTCGTGTCACTCGCTTCAAGAGAAACAAGACTGCTTGAAGCCCGAGATTTCTGTGGGTGCTGCACGGGGCTCGCTGAAACGCCGTGGTGCAGAGGGGCGAGCCCCCTTTCCTCGCTTGGCACTCTCATTCTGGTTCTCTTCATCCCTCCGCTCAGTTCTAGTTGTCCCTGCCTGGAAGAGGGCAGGCAGCAGCTTGGGGACATCAGCCTTGGGGACAAAGGGGCCTGATTCTGCCTGGGGTGGTGCAGAGTCTGCTCCCTCGGTGCCAGGAATCTGTGGGGTTTAGACCGGGCACTCCAGACGAAGAGGGAGCCCGGATCTCGCTCAGAGATGAAGCGGATCCCGAGGCAGATTCCCGTGGTGGTGGGATGCTGTTACTGACAGCAGCCCCGGGCGGAGCTGTGCCAGCGCCCTGCGGTCCCCCAGATGAAATTTAGGGGTCAGAATTAAAGCTTTGGGATTGCATACAGTGCATGCGCTTGTGTAAATGCTCCCTTGTTACCAGATCGCAGGAAGGACTTTGCTTCAGGGCTTGGGGTCCTTCATAAAAGCTTTTTTCCCCCTCTTCCTTCCCCCACCCCGCTTTTGTAGACAAACTACAAAATAACTATCGTGGCGTGAGTGCAAAGGGAACAAGCCTAGAAGTAGTAAGGTTAGAAAATAAATCTGACATCCTGCCAGAAAGGTCAGCTTTCCCTGCAGATGCTGGTGCACCCATTTGCACGCCGGAGCACGGCCCCGGGGCACTACCAGGGGTTGATAGATGCAGAGATAGCAGCGTTTTGATAGAGGTAATTTTCCTCAGATGGGTTTCAGCACCCCATGAATCAAAACCTGTCAGCGAGAAGCTAAAGATGGAGTGAAGTTTATTGTACGCGTGTTTGCATCTGACACTGTCGTGCTAGGGGGTCAAGTGAGCGAGATCATTAGGACCGTGTTGATTTAGTAGGACGGTTATGTGCTTTCCCTGCAGGGCAGTGGTGGGGGCGGGAGGCATGGGGGTGGCTTACCGAAAAAATAAATAAAAACCTACAGCTCGGTGCAGTCCCTAGGAGCCTCCCCTGTCCTTTTATTAAAGACACAGCGCTTTTCTTCTTGAAAGTGGCTTTGGGGCCATCCTCTTGCTCGTAGGATTTAAACCACGCGGGCAGCAGTGATGGTTTTTAAGAGCCTGCTTCATGTCGCTGTCGCACAGGTTGGATTTTCTTTGTGTGGCGACAGCTTGTGCGTAGGTTGTGCTGCTCCAGTGAGCAACTTTTTCTTCTCTTCCCTGTCCCTGTGATGATCATCCCTCCCACTGCCCTTTGTTCGCAACCCTCAAGTTCTGCTGCTTTTCTGGGACGTTGCTTCTTCCCGAAAGCTGGACTAATCCTAACCTGGATTGGGTGCCGGGTCGGGAGAGGGCTCTCGGCTGCTCCCCCACGAGAGCCTAGGACAGATGCATACCTGCTGTCCCCCTCCATCCTCCTCCATGAAGTGGGACTGGGGAGGGCCGAGGGTGGTTTAACCTTTGCTCATAGCTTCGCTATCAAACCACGGAAAGGAGGACCGGCAGAATAGAGCAGGTGGGCGAAGGTGGCGGTGTCCTAATGCCGGAGCCGTCTTAAAACAGTCCTGCGCAGAGGATTTCTGGGAAGGAAGGTTAAGCTGCGGGCTCGGCGGGGCTGCCAGCGCTTGCCACGGCGTTCGGCAGCCGTCCCTGCGGTGAGGGGCTGGAACGCACGGGGAGGCATCAAACGCGTTTGGGCCACGGCTGCTGGCGGCTTCCTACGGAGCTGGAGCTTGTGAGAACCTCGGAGCTTTCGGTTCAAACGCCTCAGCCAGCCCTGTTGCCACAACACACGTCCGTGTCAGGAGTAATAGTGCAGAGCAGGTCGCGGTGGCCTCGTTTATATAAGGTGTTGACACGGGGAGGTTACCCCGCTGCTCGCTAACGGGGTGCCCGGTGCCTCTCTCGGTCAAATTTGGCTGCTGATGGCTGCTCGAGCTTAAACGGATAAGCTTCCAGCTTGATCCCTTTGTTTGGCCGGCTAATTCCAGTTGATCCAGGTGGAGCACTGGGACTTGAAGCGTATTTTCTTGGGAATTGTGCCCTTGTTTTCCTTCTGCCTGGTGCCCCTTGCTCTAAACCCCAGGCGATGGCGTTGGTACCTCTTCTTCCTCAACATGGTGGGAAGCCGTGCATCAGGCCGGGGACCCTTCGGCGAGCGAGAGCCTGGGCGTGAGCCGCACTCCCTGGATAACGAGATGTAGTGGATGGGTTGTGGGGAGGGAGAGCTCTGACATGTACTTAATGACAGGGGAGGGAGAAGTGGTAGGAGCCTAGCAAAGTAATCAGGCAGCCTTAACTGTAGAAATGGCCTGAAAGAGGCACGAAACAGCCAGAGGTAGGAATAAATCCGCAGAAAATGGACGCGTTGAGGCTTTTCCGGGCGATGATGGGTTTGGCTATTACTGGCGATCAGGACATCAGTGTGGGTGATGGCAGCAGAGGTAAAAAGCCTCCAGGTTTTTTTGAGAACCTTGAGAAGCAGGGATCGGAAGGCTCTGGGAAATGCTCGCTCGGGCTGGAAATAAATGAAATGAGACTTAGGAAGACAGGGTGAGTGCTGAGCCTCCGTCTCCAAATGAGTGTTTCCGAGAGAAGCGGCACAGCATCTGTACCGCGGGGGTGACTGTCAGGTTCCTACTGCTCGCTTTCCCAAGGGCATTCCGGTCCCAGCCACAGCTGTAAATGCTTCCCCCAAATCCTTCCTAGACCACATCCAGACGAAGGTGAGGTTCTGGCTGCTGAGGCTGGATTTTCCTTCGCACTTGCCCGCCTGCGCCCTGTCGCAGTAGCTGTGACGAGCGTCTGTCCTTTCCTTCCGCCCTCCTTCGTGCTCGGGTTTGAGTGTGAAGAAATTCAGAGCAAAGATGATCCGGTGCTGTAGCGATGGGCAGGCTTGAGGGGGCTGGGGCTTTACTTGAGGAGGTCGTGCCGCGGGCTGGTAGGTGGACGCTGCCCTTGTGTGTCTTCGTCGATCGCTGCTGAAGGCCCAGAGCCACCCACGTTATCTGACGTGCTCTGCAGGAGCTCCTCTCCACCCCATGCAGTGCATCCCCTGTGGGCAGCGCGCTTTGCCCAGGCAGAGGAGAAGCCTGCTCCGCTCTCGGCGTCTCCGCTGCCTTGCTCCAACTTTTAGCAGGTGCTCTGGTAGCCGACTGCAGGAGGAGTTGGGGGTAGGAACACGATCTACCATTAAACGAGCACGCTGGGGCATTGCCAACAAAATAAATCTTTGTCCTTCTTTGTGCCAGAGTGAAGAAGACGAGAAACTGAAGAAGAGAAAGGAGCGGTTTGGCATTGTAACGAGTTCAGCCGGGGCTGGAGCTACAGAGGACACAGAGGTAAAACATTTTCGAGGATGCTGAGGGGAGCAGCGACAGTCCCGGGGGTGGCAGCGTGACTCCGCACACCTGGGACCTCGGGGAGCCCCGGTCCCCGACGCTGGCGCGGGGCTGACCCCGAGCTGTGGGTGGGTGCGCTCCTGTGGCCGCTCAGCCTCTTTTCCTTGGCAGTGAGCGTTGAGCTTCTGCCATCCGATCTGTTGCGGCTTTTCCCCTGGCTCCTGCCTGAAATAGGCTGCTCTGGAGCCTACCAAGCCACGGGAGCGTGCCAGCACGTGTCGGCATCCAGGTCCTCCTCATGCGGGATGGCACGGATGCTTCCAGAAGGGGCGGGGGGCACATCTGCTCTACTCCAGTTTCTCCCACCCTGGTTCCCCCTCCCCTTGGTTTGAGCTGACTCACTCTACCTGCTCCTTGTACCCTGTAATTCCCTGTGTCCTGGATGCTTCTGGACCCTCTGCTTCCCCTTGGATGCTATTGTAGGTCTTCATCAATAAATCCCCGGAGACTCTACAGTATAATGAGGATTGAGATGCTGACCCTGTTTCCAGCTTTTCTCCTCCATGCTTTGTTCTGTCCTCCGTGGTTTTGGCCCATCTTTTAAATTTGTAAGCTCCTCAGGGCAATTTTGTGCTCTTTTATGTACTTTTACGCTTTCTTCTGCTTCAAATTGTTCCAAGTCACCACGCAGGCTGTGCTCCGGCGCAGTAGCCCCTACGTTAAGTTAGGTGGGGAGTGCCGTGCACACCTACGGTGCCCCATAAATACGGCTCCAGTGCGGATCAGCCAGAGTCGGGCACCCCTCTCCTGGGGACAAAGGGACCCCTCCGGGGTGGGGACTCCTGCGTTAACAATCGAACGGCAAAGGTTGCGGCAGGGCGAGTGTTGGGTCTTGGAAACTGCTTAACCAGATGGCTCCTGGGCTCGACAGACAAGAAGTGGGTTTTGTTTGGTTCCTAAGAGCAATCTCAGCAATTCAGGTGGGGTTTAGGGGCTTTTTTTTGTGTGTGCGTGCGTGTTTTGTTTTGGGTTTATTGCAGAAACGCTGCCCTGCGTGAAGCGGGGAGCGGCGTTCCCAGCCTTCTGCCGAGCATGGGAGAATGAGCCCCTCCGGCCCGCGCGGAGGGGGCGGCTGGGCGAGGGATTCCATGCTTTTCCGTTAGGTCACTTGGAGATTGTGCCTGGAACAAAAAGGTCTTTTTACTGGTATTGTGTGCACTCAAATGCACCTTTCCCCTGGAGATTCTTGATTAGGGCTTCTGTTGCCCCCGGGCTATTTATCCTGCTAAAAATTAAGATTTATACGCCCCTCGTGTATCGGCTTAAAGGCATATCTGAGAGACGCAATAGTATATTTAATGCGTTTTAGTGTGTCCCTCTCACCTTTTCCATGAATAGGAGAGTGTTAACCCTTTGCCCTTTTACATTTCCCACCTCCCCACTGCCTGGAAGGGTTTCCAGGCCTCTGAAGTAGTCATTGTTCCCAGCTCAGCCCCTTTGTAGCGCATTGCCAGCAAGACGAAGTGACTTCAGCAGCACTGTATCTCAGGCACTGTATATTTCTGCTACTTGATTTTGGGGCACTCTTTGTCCCAAGGTTAGAATAAAAACTTTGTAGCTCCCTTGAGCTAACGTGGCGTTGATGCACTCAGGAAGGGGCCGGAGCCACCGAGCTCCGGCATTGTTACCGATACCAAACATGTAATAAATTCTCCATCGGGTTGTGTGAGACTTTAAAGAACTTGTTCATTTGTTTCTCTTTGGTTTTGATTTTTTTTTTTCTTGTAATTCCTCTCTGCAGGCAAAGAAGAGGAAAAGAGCAGAACGCTTTGGGATCGTCTGATGCCGGTCCTTTTTAGCTTCAGCCCGTTTGCAGTGTGCCTCTCGAGTGCGTGCATACTCTTTCTCTCTCTTTCCCCCACTTTCTCTCACTCCCACACTGTTTCTCTAGGTTTTAGTGATGAGTAGACAGGGAATCCCCCGTAGTTGTATGATTGTGCTACTTGGTTTTTTTTCAAGTTACGAAGTTTAAAAATGAAGAAAAGTTGAGCAAAAAGAAGAAACTGTTCTCGGTGCGTCTCCGGTAGCCCGCAGTCCCGCGGTCCGGTGGTTTCCCAGCTGCTGGTGGGGCCATTCGCAGCAGCTTGCACCGGAGGTATCGTCCGGCAGGGAGAGATGCAGAGTGTCCCGGTGCCCTCCGAGTGCCGCTGGGAAACGCCTGTGCAGGGGAGAGTCAAACCCTGCCCGGTAAATAGACGGGCAGATGGAGCAACGGTAGGAGCGCAGTGCCTGCGGTGCGATGAGGAAGGGAAAACGTTGAGGAACGGAGATAGAGCAGGGTTTGCTCTGCCCTCGGCAGATGCTTTTCTAGTTTAAGGTTTGAAGTGTGGTGTCTGTTTGCCGTCCGATGCCTTCTCCACCTCTCGGGCTGCCCTGGTCCTCTCCTCCTCCACCCTGTGAAATCGGGCCCCAAGGCTCAGCTGTGTCCTGGTCTCTTCCCAGCAGCCGGGACGAGAACGCGCCTCGTCTCGAGAGCACGATGCATTACACGAGTCCTGCTCTGGATCTCTGCTGTCTTACCCCTGGCTCGTCTTGAGATCTGACAGGTTGAACGTCAGGGAAGGATTTTCTCAATTATATTGTCTCGTGTTTTCAAAAATGGAAGTGGCGCGTGTGGTAGCTGACACGCGGGGCAGTTTCACGACTGAGAGTGAGGCTAATGGGAATTGTCAGAGCAAGAATTGCCGATTAACCCTAGATCAAGACTGGTGTCCTAAAACAAGGAGGAAAACGTAGCAATGCATTTGCAAGTGGAGCCTGTTGTCACCGCTTCATTTATCCCGCCTTGTTAAGCCCTCTGTGGCTTGTGGTGTTTCGCCCACATTTTCCAGGTTCCTCTAAGGTCAGTGATACGTTTCTCTCCTTAAACGACAAACCAGCAGAGTCTCTTTGTCCCACGTGTGTTCTCAGGCTGGATTTTATCTTGTCCTCTCTTTGCCTCAGAGTAGCTGCCAAGCTGGTTTAACTCGCAGACTTGCTGAAGGAGCCTCAGTCTTCTCCGAGCTGCCAGGCGGTGCAGGGGAGCACCGGCGTTATCCTGGGACCTGTGTTTTGAGGGTGGAAGCTCTTGGTAGCTGTGCAGGAACACGGTTCCTTCTGCTGCGTTATCCGTAAACCTTTCGGTGAAATTACGGAAAAAAATTTGGCCGAGGCACGTGAAAGGCAGCGCTGCCGCAGCGCGTGAAGCGTTTTTTGCTGCTTTAGGGTTTCAGGCAGCACCTTTGTTCTTGGGGAGCTGTAAAGAGCAATTCCCCGGGGTGGCTTGTGTGGGTGGAAGAAGTGGTGGCAGTGGAGAAGTGTAGGACCCCAGAGCCGGCGGCGCTGGGGCAGAGAGGAGCTGCCTGTGCCCTTTCCTCCTTTGCCTGCCTAGAGAATCGGTTTCACTCGCAAGTGTTGGTTCCCGCTGCATCTCCCACCCTGTGCAGAGCTTTCCCTCCCACAGATACCTCGGCCCCAGGCGTAAGCAGAAATCTGTCTGTCTGCTTGGATTTTTAGGTGGGCATTGTGGCTGAAATCCTTCTCTTGTCTGAAGACTGACGTCCTAGGATTCTTATTTCTGACCGTAACCTCGAGAGAGGTTTGCCTTGTCCGTGCTTGGTTCCTTAAGATGCTAGAGAACAGCGGGTGTGTGTACAAATCGAGCTTCTCAGAGGCTTATACCTGATTCTTAATAAGCAATATATATATATTTTTTAATGTAGAAGTCTTCAAACCGCTTCTGTTCCATTAATGTCTGCAGTCTGACTGCGTCCGCGTGCCCTCGGTGACTCTAAGCAATACCTTGGACGTTTGTTTACCTTCCCAAAGGGCAGCTAGAAGCCACGGGGCCCGGGTTACGTTGTGTGTCTTGGCTTGTCAGTGGCTGAGTGAATCGAAGCTCCCTTGCTCCTTCCTGATTTAATGTAATAACGTTTCTGATTTTTTTTTTTTTTTGTATGTCAGATTTTGTAAGATGTATTTTCTATTTGGCTCATCATCTTTTCGCTGGTTATTTGCTTGAAATGTTTTGTAGTGTGCCAGGGCAAACACTGCATTTCATTCTCGGTTTCATAATAAAACTGCTTCTCCAAGGCAATTCTGGTATCTGTCAGTTTGATGCATGGCGCGGCCGAGGCTCGGGGCCGGAGCGTGCCGCCGGGAGGGAGCTGGAGCAGATGGAGACTTGGCCACTGCCGCTCCTGCCTGCGCGGGGGTGGCTGGGGGGCAGAGACCCTGCCTGGCCGGGCCATCGCCAGCGCTTAGGGATTTTTTTTAACTTCGTGTGGCCTGGCCAAAGTCCCAACCCCGCCCTTGCCTCTCCGGATTGATCTTGCTGCTTCGTTCGGATGCAAATCTTGCATCCCGCTGGCCTCGGGGAGCTGCGCAGGCTCCTCAGAGCCGGGACCCGGCCGTAACCCAAATCAGGACTACGTACAAGTAACGGGGTGGTCGCTGCTTCTCACGGCCGATGGTTTGGTGCTGTAGACCAGGGCTCGTTGTAGAAGTTGGGGGGAAGCGCAGACACCTCTCGGCCTCGCCGTGTCTGCTTGCTGCAGGTCCCTCTGTC
>NW_009196268.1:504-742 GCF_000690835.1 Fulmarus glacialis | reverse complement strand
TAGTGTTGATGACGGCACGTGGGACTCCCACTGCGACGGTGGGATGCCATCGCCTTCCCCCTGCGCCGAGGGCAGAACCACGGGCTCCCCATTTCGCCGCCGGCTCCGCTCTCTGACCCGGGGACCGGGGCCGTTGGGGGGTCCCAGCCCCGTTTCTGCCCTGCGTCCCCCTCCCTGGGTCGCTCTCCTCTGCTCCTGGGGTCCCGCTGGTGCTTCTGCCCCGGCGGATCTCCTCCCG
>NW_009196268.1:0-215 GCF_000690835.1 Fulmarus glacialis | reverse complement strand
GGCGGATCTCCTCCCGGGGCCGGTGAAGCGACGCGTGCCTCTTCTTCCCCTCCCTCCCTCGCGCCGTCTCCTCCCCTCGTTGGGGATGAGTTTCCCTGGGCCGTGGTAGCAAATTCGGGACGAGCTCCGCTCCCTCCCTCTCCGCGCGGACGCGCCGGTGTCGCGGCCGGTGCAGGGCCCTGGCTCTGCTTCCCCCCGGGGAGGTGCCGGGGGCT
>NW_009196267.1:0-17848 GCF_000690835.1 Fulmarus glacialis | reverse complement strand
CTTAATGATTCTATGATTCTATGTTTGTACATTAGCACAGTCAGGAATCTACTAACTGCAAAAATGTCAACTCATTTGCTCCATAACTTAATAAAAATTTCCAAAAGCAACTTACATACATGTGGAAAAACAGTACCCAATGTCCTACAGTCAAGTACTTCAAACTTTTCATCCTATCAGGATGAAAACATTTGACTTCCCTGTTCCTCCCTGCTTCACGAACACCTAACCTTGTTGCCTAAATATTGGCAAAAGCATTGGCTTTCGTCCTGCTTTGAGCAGGAGACTGGACGTTCAGAGATTTCTTAAAGCCTCAGGCATCCTATGATTCTTCCTATAAGGAGAAGGTGTCCAAGAAGGGACCCATGCTGTCTTGTATTTACCTACTGTATCTACTGAGCAACAGCCTATTCTCTTTCTGCAAATACTTTTTTGTGCTTCCATGTGACAGCACAAATAGCCCCCAAGCGCCAAATGCAAAGCTCTGGAAGCCTTGTAAACTATTTAGATGGTATGGTAGGAACAAAATGGAGGTGTTAGTATTAAATAAAGTAGCTCCCTTAAAGCAGCATGTGCAAACATGACAACTGGCAGTATAGATATAAAGCTACTTTGGATGCAGATTTCAAGTGTAAATCCATGACTTCTTATTTCAGAAGGGGATCCAACATACAGATCATCTTATACTACTTGGGCCATAGGGTTTAGACAAAATGCAGTTAATATTTTGTATCAAGAGCCCTTACAAAAGTTGTTTCATCTTTTTCGTTTATATGTATGAGCATGATCTGGTAGCCCTTAAACAAGATTTAACTTGTCATCTTGGTGAGTCATCAAGAAGGGTCTGTATCCTTTCTTCCTTATTATGTACATAGCACTATTCAATAAACCTCCTGTGATTCCTTTAACAACTTTCATAGGAAAAGCATAATTCAGATCTCATTTGCAAAGCTGGTAAGACTCACAGCTCTTAATACGCATATATCACATTTTAAACTATTGCCAAGTTGAAACACTAACCATCCAGTTCTTGAACCCTAAAGCAGAGAGACTTGAATACTATTGAAGACCCAATTTAAAGCTTTTTAGGACACTGGCAAAGACAGTGCCTTCTGAAAATCTGCCAACAGATTCAAACAAACCACATTTAATACTGGAAGATACCTACACTACCAAAACACCTCTTAGTAGGGTATCTTCCATCCCCATATTTATATTTGATAGTTACACAAGTGTAAAACTGTTTACCTAGCATTATACAAGATTTATGTAGCCACCAGCAAGACAAAGTAGTGTTATTGTCCCCCGTTTCTCTAAAAATCATTTTAGCAACTCCAGAGCTTTGCCAGCACCCTCCATCCCAGCTGACAGAAGGCCAAGGTACGGCCTCACACCCTGGCAATCCTTACTTCAGTAATCTGTCATACGCTATTGATAAATCCTAATAAAACACAATTCACACCTAAAAGTCAGTTTACTTGAAATAATCACTAAACCAGGTATTTCAGGAAACATCCACAAGCACTGAGGAAACTGGCTGATGTCACTGACAGGCCACTCTGTTTTTGAAAGGTCATGGTGTCGTGGTTTAACCCCAGCCAGCTACTAAACACCACACAGCCACTCGCTCACCCCCCTCTGGTAGGATGGGGGAGAGAATCAGAAGGGTAAAAGTGAGAAAACTCATGGGTTGAGATAAAGACAGTTTAATAATTGAAATAAAACAAAGCAGAACAGTAATAATAACAATGATAACAACAATAATAATAGAATACACAAAGTAGGCGATGTACAATGCAACGGCTCATCACCTGCCAACCAATGCTCTGCGTGTACAGCACCGCAAGAGCTCCCCTTTCCCAAACCACGCCTCCTAATTAGGACATTTGAGCATGACACCACATGGTATGGAATACCCCATTGGCCAGCTGGGTGAGCTGCCCTGGCTACACTCCACCCTCTCATGCCCCCTTCTCCCTCCCCTCCCCTCCAGCTTCCCATGCACCTGGCAGAGTATGGGAGGCCAAAAAGCCATGGTACAAGCACCACTCAGCAACAACCAAAGCATCAATGGGCCACCAATGTTCCTCATACCAAACCCAAAACACAGCACTGGGAAGATAGTTAACTCTGTCCCAGCTGGAACCAGGAACATCATCAGGGAACATTGATGACTGAAGCAAAGCAAGCATCAGTCTCACCTTCAAAAGCAAGGAGGAGGACCTGGGGAACAACAGGATGGTAACACACACCTTGATCCCTTGGAGTGTGATGCAGTAAACAGCCCTGGAAAACCATGTCCAAGCATATGAAGGACAAAGTGACTGTGAGCAGTCTGCGTGGATTTATGACAGGGTAGTCACACCATACCAAACTAAGAGCCTTCATCAATATGAGTACCTCCGCAGATGAGACAAAAGCAGCTGATGTTGTCCATCTTATCTGTAGCAGGGCTTTTGATAGTCTCCCATACCATCCCTGTGTGAGCTGATGAGGTACAGGCTAGAGAAATGGACAGCAAGGTAGACTGAAAACTGACCTGCCTGGTTCAGAGGGTTGTGATTAGTGGCATCACAACCAGTCCAGCTAGTGGTGTGCTCCAAGGTTGCACACAGTATTGACATCTGTTTTAACATCTGTTTAACATCTTCATCAATAACCTGGATGATGGGACAGAGTACAGCTTCAGCAAGTTTACAGATAACAGAAAACTGGGAGAAGTGGTTCAAACACCCGAAGGTTGCAATGACACTCAGAAGTACTTTGATGAGCTGGAGAAATGGGCAGACAGGAATCTCATTTAGTTCAAAGGGAAGTGCAAAGTCCTGCACCTGTGCAGGAATAACCCCATGCACCAGAATGGACTGGCAACCAAACAACTAGAAAGCACCTTTGCAGAAAAGTACCTGGGAGTCCTAACAAGCTGAACACTAGCCAGGAACATATGCTTGCAAAGGCCACCATCATCCTGGGCTGCACTGCAACAGCATTGCCAGTGCTTTGAAGGTGGTGATCCTTCCTCTCTACTTAGCACTGGTGCAAGTTTTAGCAAGCTCCTTGTTTGATTTCTACTGTTCTGCAGAAGAGTTTTGAAATTATTTTTTAAAGTAAAGATTTGTTCCATCTTTGTATTTTTAAAGAATACTAGTTCTAGTAAATTCTGTCCCCACCCCAAGATTTATTTCTCATTAAATACTGTAGCCCAGAAAGCCATGATTTGTTACCTGAAAGCATGCTAGAAATCCACGTTGCATCATAGAATTACATGTGCTCAAACAGTCCAGAGAGATTCAGACAAACCCTGAGTACAGCTGTCCATTGTTTCCCCCCTCCATAGCCCCACCATTACTCTGCTCTGCACAGCTGGAAGTGTATACGTTCTTCCAAACTTACACATCTCTTCCCACTGCTTCTCAGAACAGCATGCTGTCTAAAACACATTTCTGTCCAATAAAAACTTATTGTTCATATTTTAGTGTTAGGGAAAGGAGCAGACATGAGGCTATCACAAGTACCTGTAATGTGTCTAAATTCTTACATTGAATTCAGTGAAACTCAGAGTTAGCATCAGACATGTTAGGACTTAGAAAACTCATACTCACTGCATCCAACATAACATTACCACCAAGTATAATCTCACTCTTACTACAGAAATTGAGAAAAACATCTGTACGTTCTGTGACATGCACTGTCAAGTGAACTAGGAAAGTGAATGCTACCACTACTTTGGTGCCCATAAAAGATTAGCTATTGAGAACAGTATATGCTGGAGTAACATTCATGCATATCTGTGTTGACTCAACCTACTGTTCCTAAGTTTCTCAGCTTGTTGATTCTAACACAAGTTTCCTGGTCCTTTGATGTAAATTGCTCTGAGATTCCTGAGACTTCATGTCTGCAACTTTGTTTACTAAAGCATAATCTTTATGTATGTGTAAGATGTGTGAAAAGGTAAACTTGTACAGAAAGAACATCAAACCACAGGTGAATGTGAAGGGACATAACATTGTGGTTGGGTTGTATTTTAATCCATAAAACAAGAAATATAGCTCAAGAATTTGAAAAATGCTTTCAGAATACTTATGAAAACGGTAACAACCCAAAGATCCTGAAGCATTTCTATATTCTGGTGCACAGATGTATGAAACAAATCTATGGAGGTTAGTTGGTGCATGTAGAAGAAAGGGGACTAATTCCAGCACACCACTCTGGATTAATTTAACACACCTCTAATCCTTCAGGAGGCCATTACTGCACTGCCAGCAGACAAATGAGGCAAAACACTACTTTTGATACAATTGTTGTAGGCAGTACTTTTATTTTATTATTTGTCATCCATTACAGTCCTGTCCTCAGCTGCAGTAACATGGCTTGGCAGGAAAAACATACAAAGGCAGCTTGTACATCTACTGCCCTATGGGAAAGTTCAGCTTAACAAATCCGTGTGTGAATTTCATGTATGAACCTCAACATAAATTAAGTGTTAAAAACTCTTAGCATCCAAGTTAAAAATTAACTAGCAGAGGGATAACATTTAATTACTATCCCTTCCACATGCTCAACAGCAGGTGAATCCAAGTATCTTTCCTGTGTATGAAGATACATATTACACAGAATTAAGCAGATTGCTACCACATTCAGTTGTTTCCAAATATTATTTTATTAAACTTATCCTCATAAAATCGGTTGAATCATTTCATGGAATTTTAGACCAAGATCAGACTTCCCTAGAAGTGTGATAAACCTCGAAAGTCCAGCTCATGGACTCATTCCAGCTGCAATTCTCAAGGGAAGGAACTAAAATCTCTGCCAACAGACCAGCTTCTCCAGGCAAGAAGTGAGATCTAGTCTGCAATAAGCTATTCTCTGTAGGACCACGTGCTTATCCATGTAGCATCTTCACTAAGGAAGCAATCTTCCAACTTTTATGGTATCTGTCAGAGAAAGGTTTTTTCCCCTAAACTAGTATTTCTAGCATTCACCTAATAGAACATTACTCAATTTTCCAGATTAAAGCAAAAATGAAACAAGCCCTCAAAATTTATACCTGCATAAATCTCTGAACTACCAATTTATGCCAGTAAGCTTTTGCTGAAATATACCCTGTAAAGAAAGTTAAAGTGTACTACAGTTTTAGTAGCATTCATGGTATGGTTCTACTTGCCATAGGAAACAGGTCTGAATTATTTTTTATCTAAAGAAAGTATCTTCACGTTTAGCTTAAGTAAAACTAAGCAGTTTCTTCTGAATAAGTCATATTTCAGGTTAGTAAATTTGTTTATAAAAAAGCATCTTCAGTAAAAAGTATTTTTAAAAACCCAAGGCCAAGTTTCTTTCCAATAGACACAATTATGTTATAGCTATGAGAAGCAGCATACCTGCATGATGTTCTGTGCAACTACTCAGCAATCAAGATTGCAAATTCAGTTGCTTTACAAATTAGTTTTGAAAACAGTTCAAAATCCAGTGCTTATGTGGAAGTGGAAAATGTGATGCCTCAGTTTTACTGCAGTTTCAGAAGCCACATTATCTCATGTAGTTATGTGATGAATTTTAGAAATGTTACTGTTTTAGTTTTAATCCAGCTAATTTCAAAATCCTAGCTTTCACTGAACACAACTTTTTCCCAGTGAGGACTGTGTGCGTTATGAATTTTCTTGTTTCTTATGAATTACTACCTACTACTAATAGGTAGTAATTCTTGTATTTACTAGTTTAAATTGCAGATTTCAGTACATTTTTATGTATTTTACACAGAATAATCCACTACTAGGAAGTGGCACATGCACAAGGCAGTTGACATCTTTAAATGGAACAATTCACAGCCAGGGAAGTAAACCTACATTCAGGCTGAGACACCAAAACCAAAGCTGAACTGGTCACATTGAGATATGAGCAGCACTGGGAAAATGCAGAAGCTGCTACTAACCACAGACACCTGCCCTGCCTGTCCCCCCCACCTTCATAATCCTAAATAATCAAGTTTCTGCTCCATCACTTCTGTCTGCCAAGAAACAGTAAGAAAAAGTGCAAACACCAAGAACCTGAGGTGCCATTACTTCTTGGTTCAGTGATGTGTAAATTGCTTCTATATGGGAAAGGGAATTTTGATGCTCCAGTTTCCAAAAGTATAGCATCAAGTTACCTTCTAGATGTGGCAGAGGACAAAGGGAATGCATTTAAAAAAATGCAGCTGCCTAAGGAATTCAGGGTCTGGGTGCCCAAAGGATGGACAGCTGAGAGCAATAACCACTTAATATGGTAGATTTTCTATCACTCCTTTCTATCAGAGAGAAGCAAAAGCATAAGAATGCATCTGAGAAGAACAAAAGACCAAAACAGTCATAATGGGTACTTATGGTCCCATGAATAAGTCTTCCTAAAGAATGGTTCAGGTGTACATTAAGTTTCAAATCCCACTTCCCCTTCTTGATTCATTGATTTTAGCACAAGTGCAGGAATGACTTAACTAGTTACAAACAGAATAACCACCTAAAATGCTGGAGTGTGCTACATAAACCCAAGAAATAGAGGTGTTTAACTGAAAAAGATCTGACTATCCACTAATAATAAATCTGGAAAGAACATTTAACAAGGGAGAAGTTAAACTCTTCCTCAAGCCATCAGGAGAAATACAGGCACAAATATGAACATAACACTAAAATTACCAGAAAGAGCTGGGAATGAGGAAAAACTTTTTTTTCATTAAATTCATACATTTTTGTTTTACCCTTGCACAGTAACTATCTATTGGCAGTACCTCTAACAAGAAACAAGGGATTAACTATGTAACTGTCCAGGAGCATCTATTCTCTTTAATCTATTTTTCTGAAGCCATCTGCTCTTACTTCTTCATTTCGTGGCCTAGCTTGAACTTGCATTTACTATTCTGTTAGGATTTCAATTAGTTACATGTAAAAATTTCCCCCACGTCAGGATAGCTATCTTGAGGATGAAATACTGTAAGGTGAAGAGGGGTTATTACAAAAGCTGATTGACTATAATTGATACAGCTCAAATAGCTAATTAGTCAACAATAAAATGAAGGGAAAACAATGCTCTAACATTTGTTTTATTCCAACACAGCTTGACATCCAACATATTACTGACAAGTATGCACAGCCATGTTTTAAGGTGCCAAATCTGAATAAAGGGACTATGTTTGCATTCTGTATTTTCTGCACTCAGCTCTTCTCAGATGACTCTGCAGAAAAGCTTCAAATCTCTGCTTTGATAAGAGCACCAAAACCTTCCAAATGAGGTGCCCAAAAATACCTCATACAGATGCTGACAAGATATACCTACATGATTAGCACCATTTGCAGACTTATGAACAATGAATAGTTACCCTGAAAAATTCACTCGCTACAAACTACAGGTTTGAGCCAGGTATTACTCCAATACAGTAATATCAAGTTAAGCAAAGGATTCTGAAAGGACTGTACAGAATGAAACCTATAGTTTTACACCCTACTCCATCCAAGTGGGAAAGAAAAGTACTTCTGATTAGATTTTTTCTAGCCATTTCACGGTTTTCCCCAGCAGAAAGACGAAGCAGGAGGCTACCCAGAGCAGCTAACTTCTCAGCATCATCTTCATGCAAGCCATCATAACAGGTAGCCTGCTAGCCTAGACAACCAGCCACTGAAAGCTTTGGTCATTGCTTTGAGCACATTGACAAAAATAAGGAATCAGTGCCTTGAGGACCTACAAGCTACTCAGAAGCAGAAAATACATTATGTTAGCATAACACTCAGCATACCACTGGAGTCTAAAGAAACCATGATCTATTGATTAATAAAGCAAATCACATCCATTGTCTTCTATCAGGGGCATTAATTTAAAAAGGATAATTTGTCTAGAGTTCTTCATAGAGCTGGTCTCACAGCCAGCTACTTGCCACTTACGTGATAATGAAACACATATCAGCATTTTTAATTAACCTTATATTGAACTATGTGAATTATTACTTAGTGTTCTAAACAAGGACTATTATTTCAGGAGATTTGTAAATTCTGCAAGTGCATCTATGAACAAATGATTTATAAATATTATGCTAGTTTCCCTGCACTCTCCATTTAATCAGCTGATAATAACGTGATACTCTAAGAGCTTAGAGTTTAAGTATCTGGCAAAGTATTTCTTTTAAAACTTCATTCAACACTTATCAAATCGGACTGACTGACAGCAGTCTTAGCAGTTAAAGCATACACCAACAGAACAGCATAGGCCAAAGCTATTTCAGCTCCCATCCACATCTCAATTGTATTTGGAGACCCTGTGTCCAAAGATAAGGTAGTTCTATTACAGCCGCAGCATTCAGTCTGTATTTGAGCCTAAGCTTGTGATCAAGGTGTGAGCAGTAAAGACAAATACCTATGAGATGGCTGAGCGGAAAGACGCAACCAATGCTAATTTCAAACAGGCCAGTTACCAATTAAAGCCTTTATACCTTGCACATCAACTTTTTATATTCACATAGTGAAGCTAGGTGAAGAGTAACATTGACAGAACGATCCTCTCAGCACTGAAGTCTCAGTTAACCCAAGATCAGCTTTCAGGAGGGACCTGCGTTTTAAGATGCAAAGAGAACACATCTGGCTGCAAGAGTTATTGTGACAAGCGAACACCAACAGCACCCAGCACTCATGCGCAGCCCCCACAAAAGCAGCTCCCTGCTCTCCTTAGGGGGCTGAGCCCCTCCCTGGGGAGCCCCACAGGGGTGGCCGGGCTGGGTGCCCACCCCCCGCACTGACACAGCGCTGGCGGCGCAGGCTGCATTGCGTTTTAAGTAATTCCAGTAAGTGGTCCACAAAGCCCTTCAGAAAATCTCCATGCAAAATTAAAAACGGCATGAGGATTTCTCTTATACTGAGTGACCTCCTGCTAATACAATGAGTTTCCTGACACAGAGATAGCATTTAAAAACCTTCCTGGCTAAGTTCTATCTTCAAATTTTCAGCATCACTATGTTGAAGATGGTCTATAGGTATCCTACAGGAAAACCCATTGTGGAACACTTCTGCTCTTTCTAAAGTGTGCTCATATTATTACTTCAGAATTGCCAGAGATACCCAAATTCACAGAAAAAAATAAGCCTGGAAGAAATCTGAAAAGGTCATTAATTCCCTGACAAGCATTTTATACGGCCACACTTATGTCATTCCTGACATTTGTTTCACATTGTATTAACAGGCTTCTGTGAAGACTTCAAGTGTCTGCAGAAAAAATGTCTGAAGAACAGATACAGTAAGCTTTAAAGACATGATAAATCTTCTGTTGTATGCTTTCATACAGTAGGCCAATAAAAACCAAATCATTTTTCCAGACCATGGATGCATGCTGTAATAAAAAGGTCAAGGGTATATGATAAGTGAAAAGAATCTTTAAGACCAATTTGTGTTACACAAGACAAATTGGACCACAGTATCCTTTCCAGTCTTAAGATCTAGGATGAAGGTGCCACATTTCACCTTGCAGACTCTGCCTACTCAGCCTGGATATCATTAGGATTTCTCTAGAAAAGCAGCAAGAGTTAACTAGAGCTAAAGGTATCACTACAGCCTACCTGCTCTGAAGCAGAAAGTGAAGCAGATTAGCTCCTCCACCCACAGCCAGGATTTAAATGGAGAAACTGAGTCAAATCATTAGTAAGAAACTGTTTCACTTTGAGAAAATCCTCCACCTACTATAAAAGTTTTGGGGAACCCATGTAAGGAAGGAAAAAAACCTCAGCTGTGACACACCCTTCTTCCTTGAAATTACGGCTTCTTGATCCTAAAAGGCAGGCTGGACCTGGTCACGAAACAGTCGGATAATTCGTGAAGTGACAAACCACTCTAGGCTTCTGAACTTCCAGGACTGTACAAACAGACCAAGAACATTGTACTCAAACAGTGTGAAGGCAAGTCTAGAATAGAAAAATCTGTTTTCCTTCAAACTCAGGGAGGGGTATAGTTAAGCATAACAAAAAGCCATGAAAGAACCAGACAGACATGATGGACCTTAGTACTTTTCACTTTTGCAAAAGTGAAATCTATCATTTAACATTACTTTAGAAGTAGGCGGAAGAGAAAAGGGCAATTTTTTACTTCACTGCTTTACCCCATAGATTTGTATCACTCAAACCTGCATACACAGGAGCACATAATTTCTGCTTGGTAGAAGGAGAAAGACAACATGAAAAAGATCAGATCCTCAGTACCTGGGGATTAAGGAGCTCAGGGAGCAGAAACTGGGCTGCTGACCAGAGATTATCAGGACTGGTGCTTCACCGCCACCTCTAGTTGACCACCTCTAGTTAATTAGGACACAGATGAAAAGGAACCACTAAAAAACTTTTGTCCATTATCAGTTAACAGAAAAGGAGACACATGAAAGGAAGAATGACTGCACTAAAAGCAGTCCTTCCATTTCTACATTTTTTAAAAACATCATTATTATCCCAAAGCAGCAGGAAAAACTGGCTGAAAATATCTAAAGCTTTTTGCTTTCAAACACATCGGCTTTCCAGAGTGTTACTGGATAATCAGAGGCAGTAAGAGACTGCGATGCATTTACTCTCCCAGCATTCAGTAAATGCAGCAGTATTCAGTGTCAGAGCAACAGCAGCAATTTTGACTTCTTAGATTCTTTGTCTCGTCCATGAAAAGGTATCCTCCCCTACTGACTATTCCTTTTGTACAACCCAAATGGATTAATAAAGTTGAAGAAAAGCAGTAAATCCTGAAAGGATTTGCAACTTCAGATTTTCACTGTCACTACATTATACCAAGATCAGCACAGCAGCAGTTGTTATAACAAATTTTCTTTTGGATTAAGTGCAAGAACAATAGGTTTACTGAAATGATTTCTAATCTTTTTGGTTTCCAATTATTTTGTCAAGAAATCCTTCCTAGAAAATAAAGACCTATAAAAGAACACCTATATAGGCCAAAAAAGTGAAAGATTTACCAACTACAAGAATTAAACTGGCATCTGTTTGCTGCCTTGCAACTTTGTTCCTGTTGAGCTGCTAGCTGAAGCCAAAAGCCTGATAAACCCATCAAAATAAGAAATGGAAGGCAGCCAACAAAACAGCACTGGAAATGGAGAATAGGAAGGAAGGAAATCCATTTAACTTTCCAGTTTCTTATTAATTTTACCTTGACAATAAGGTAAAAGGATGCAAAATTACAACACAAAAGAACAATAAGTGATAAATATGACAAAGTTGAGTTCAAGCAAAGGTATATTTTAAGACAGGATAAATGCACAAAGAATAACACATGCACTGCTCAGCTGTTGAGACACTCAAAAATACAGCTTTCTCAGCTTAACAAAAATGTTTCTTCATTCCACCTCTCCAGCTGCTACTCTTAAATTGGCTCCTTGTCATGAATAGCCAGCCTACATCTACTGTATATCCCAAATATTGACAGTTCAGTAAAGAGCCTAACAATTCATTGAGATCAAGTGTCCAGAAATGCATCTCATCTTGAATCGAAGACGTCAAGAGATGCAAAATCTGCTAGTTCTTATATTTGATTTAAGAGTTAATCACCCATTGCTAAAGCACTGTGTTTTATTTTTCCATTTGCACTTTTTTGGCCAGACATTTCATCACCAGTTTAAAGGGCCTCTTCGCACCTTTATTTACCTCTGTGAAGGTAGCAAGGCACTCAAACCACAGGTTAATGACCACCTTCACAAACCAATCAGACTAGCAAGAGGCCTACAGACCTTCTCAAGCTTGTGAAGCATTGTGTTTTTTCCATGATCTTCTCAAAGATTAAGACACATGGACCTGGAATGTGACAAGAAAATAAAATTCCCTAGTCCATATGCCTTTATGGCCTTAGCTTAAGGCCATCAAGATATTAATTTTCTGGCTAGTGTTGTACTTGGAAGTCATACTTGGCTAGCAATATTTGGCTCTAAATTCCCAGAACTACTACCACCCCTACCATGCAACTCCCATTGCACAGGTGAGACTTGCCTTCCCAGGTCTCAGGGGTAGACAACCCCACTTTATCAAGATACTCCTCTTGCCCAGTATAAGCATCCCGTCCTTCATCATTTTCTATTTGAAAAACAGTATTAATAATGTAAACATTAAGCTTGCATGATTCCTGCAGAGCTCAGCTAAGAGTCAGTTAATTCACCATAAAATATTAGGTGTCAGTTACCAGTTAATCCATTTAAACATACTTTTTACTGAAACTGCTAAATACTAATTAAAAAGTCATGCAGTACCACACTGAATACTTTACAGAGGCTACTCAACTTTGAGCTTTGATACCAAATCAAGCGCATCCTAAATTCTTTTGTTTCTTAATTACACTTGAAGTCAGAGGGGGGAAAAAAACTGAGAGGGCAGAAAGGTCACATACATAGAATTTAAGCACATGCAAGTTAAGTCAAACAAGCCAAGGGCCAGAAGAGCAGCCATTCAGGGCTATGACCTTCTTTCTGATTTCTCCAGTAAACAAGTACTCAGAAGGTTACAGTTTTAATTTGCATGGCTGGTGTCGAAAAGGATTGAAAGTGACAAACCATGTCAGTTCAAATTTGAAACCTTTAAATTTGAGCTCTCTCATTGACTGCCAAAGTAAGTGTGCAAGTGAATTAGAAGTCAGCTTTAGACTAAATGTGATCATTGGTGAGTGGCTGCAGGCTAGAGTCATGCTTCAGAGCAGATGAGCCTAGGGTGAAGTATGTATGATTATCTTCAGCTGCGTTTCACAGCAGCCCTGTTAACATGACTGGAATACCTGATAAATCACTTCCCCAGCCTTTTAAGAGACCAAGACTGGAATCTAATTGTTAACAACTCCTATGAATTTCCCAATACAGTTTCACTGCAGTAAAAGCAAAGAGCAGCAAAACAAAAACGTGATCCTCTGAAGTGTTATTGAACAAGGAAGGCTGAGACTTGACAGACAATCTCCAAAATATTCCTTCTTCACTCCAAATCTTACTACTTTTCATGCTGTTTTAAGAAAATAGAAATAGAACCAAAGTCAGCCTTCCCTGGTTTTATGGCGCTACCATCACACCATATCCATTCCTATTACTGTCACTACATTGCTCATCACACTGAGCCTGTCAAATAACCAATTCCCCCTGCACATTTTCATAGACTGTTGTTTTGAAGCCTGATTACTAGAAGACAACAGAAGAGTTTCTTCTTTCTAGTTAACCTCTAAGAAAGATAACTTAGTGACTTGCTGTCTGAAAAAATCTTTGTCTGAAGGGCAAATTACAAAACTATTTTATTCAAATTAATAGGATGCTCCAAGTAATCTTAAAACCCAACCAATTTTCTTCAGCTATATTTGCTTTACAAAACACCTGTCACCTTCATAAAGTGTTTTGCCAGCCTCCAAGAGCAGAACACCCAAAACAAGTGTTGCTCATAAGATTGAGACTACCATGAGAAACAAAGGAGAGCTTGAGGTTATACAGCAAGGGAGTACATGTAACACCATCAGGGACTGGGAAGGAGCAGCACCACGCATGTCTGTTCATGCCACGAAAGGCCTGTCCTCAGAGGAAAGTGGATGATTCAGTAGCAAACTGATTATTTATATCACAACATACGTCACTTCAATATATATAATCAAGTACATCTTAGAATTGTGAAAAATTAGAATTCTATTTCTGAAAAATTAAAGAAAATCCTTGCTAAGCACGCAGAACAAGATAGATTCATTCAAAATCAGTCACATCTATGGAACCTTAATTTATAAGTTCCTACCTACTTCAAACATTTTTACAAAGCTATCCTTTACCTGCTAAAAAAATCAGACAGTTAATATCCTCCACAATGAGAAAGTCAGTACACTTTTCCTCACACTCCATTCTCCGATATTTAGGGAGGTACTGGTCTATTTGGTTATTGAACTCCTACTCAAAATTTGACACAAGAACCAGCAAGCCTCTACTGATCACTACTAGTTACATGGCTCAGTAAAGTCACTCAATATACAGCTAGCACATACAGCCATCTACTGATAGGAAGGCTTGTTACTCCTGTACATCATCTTGTTGACAATTTAAAGGAAGCCTCGCAAATGTAAGCTATTACCTCAAATCTCAAAGTAGCTAAAAGGAGCTTGTAAGGAAGAATTCCACAGGTACAGTCTACAGAGAAGTAAAAGTTGTCTTTCAGCAATGGCACGGGACTTATAAGGATTTCGGCTGCCCTAACTTTGATTACAGAGTCCTCTCCACCTACACATTTAACATTACACAAATCAAACAAGTGCAAGGCATCCATTTTAATGTTCCCCCTGTTACAAAACATGTCTGGTATCAACATGTTTTATTTACAGTTAGCTTCTTCCATCTGCAATTTCACATACTTTACCAACACTCACAAAATACTTATCATAAATCAATACTATGCATAGATGTGAAAGAAGATAATGAAGATAAAGTAACTCTACTCTTACAGATCTTTCAATATTTTTACAGCATCACTCCTGAACTAAGTTATTACAATCAACATTATACTTGCACATTTACCAACATTTACATACAACTCCAAATGCAAACAAAGTCAGTCTTCAAAATAAAGGTCTCAAAACAAAGGTTAAAAAGTAAAGCTACTCAGTGCCCTGCAATGATAAACACAAAGAACTAGCCTTATTTCAGAACACGCATAACTTTCAAACACAAAAATATTTTTCAGATTTTGCATAAAGATGAGCACCTGAGAGTTGTAAATAGGAAAAATATAAATACACATGTACTAAACTCTTGCTTCTTCACAGAACCTCATACTTCCCAAGGTTCTTCAATTACAGAACTTATAATAAGATAATAATTAGACATAGTGTTCCAGCTCCCATTGCCTGGTACCAGCTGCAAATTAATCCTATTAGCATCGTCACCTTACTACACATGCAAAGTCAGTCTGTTTCCAATCTATAACATGCTTAAAGGTTTACAGGTAAAAATATTCCCTTTTTTGCAAGGCTTAATGTTCAAGTACACAAGTAAATCATCTTAATTAGAGCAAAGGATATAGTCTAGTCTCCTGCAAAAGATTTCTACTGTCCTAAAATTTAAGCAGCAGCCAAATGTTTCAATGATTGTTTAAAGCAAAATTTAACAATAGGTCTTATATTTGTGTCCCAAAGAGACAAGTCAAACACATGAGCAGAGTTTTCAACAAGAAAAATCAGCACTTCCATGTACCATGCAGGAACAATGAAGGATACTGATCTTCGATTTTAATGCTTTCAAAATGCTTAAAACGAGGTTTTGTTAGGGCAAGATGAGATGTTGTCATCTCTTAATTCCAAAATACAGATTAATAATACTGCCCAGGAAAGTATTCTTGCAGCATCCTAGCTAGATCTCCACATTGTTTTTTTTCAACTGAAAGGCTACCCTGGAACTCCAAAAGCATGGCAAGCTCCACTTTTTTCCTGTATCATTTAAAATTATGTAATTTGTGTGTACCCAAATTATAATTTGTAATTATAAGCATAATATGCAAATGTGTCCACTTCCATTTGAGAACTATAATTAACAAATTTGGGAAGTCTAGACACAAGACTTCTCCCTAGAAACCAATTTTCAACATGGTTAGAAATTTGTTAGCGATTTGGCTTTTTTGTCTACGCAGTACACACACATCGATTCCTTCAGCATCTTGGAAGGATTTACTAATTCAACCACACAATTCTTACAAATCAATCTTGAGTTTCTGAAGAAAGTTGGCTGATCTGCAGTATTTCAGTTTAAGTAAATACAGATAGTAAACGTAACGCTATTAAGACATCAAAATGCTATTACATAATTAAGCTGGTTATTTTAAGCACTAAAACCTTTGCTAAGACATTCTCACATGTACCTGGAGGAAGCCCAACTGAGAAACATGTTTCATTCTACATTAAAAAGCTAAACAAACCCAGTTTAAAAAATTAGACAAGCCATTTCATTTGCCTGCTCACTGAACTATCACAGAAAGAAGTCAGTGGACCTGGCATATGAAGTACAAGCCAGAACTATTACATACACATTTCCACTAATATTTTCCTTCATTTAACTGCACAGAATTGTTACAATTGAGAAAAAAAACACAGTCACTGATAAAGTTAATGTCATGACAGGATGGGTTTGTAGAACATCTCCTCTTACATTTCCCACTTGTATTACACAGTCACTTCACCTTATTTGGTTCTTTGGTGATTCTACAACTGCCTAAAATATCTACTTTACATAGATATTATACAAATTTGCATTTTAAACTACAGTTAACCAATTGATAAATAATCCTTAATCTGTTTTACCCATTTCTAATGTGAAATACTTCAGATTTAATGCAAGACTTCACTTTCAAACCGAACAAAAAACCTAGAGACATACTAGAATAAAGACATTGGATCCATGCCCATCTACATTCAATTTTTTACCCACTATCATTTGGTTTTGGAGCTGAAAGTATGCATGCAGATACCAAGTGTTACATGATAAAAGCAGGCAGAAGTTTGTCTGTCCTCTAATTTCTCATTTCAATGAAAACCTCAAAAAACTATCAAAGTCCCAAAAAGTCACAATTTTGGCAACAACCACACAGTCATATCTACTTCCATAAACACTGTTTGTAAAATAGTAAATCACATACTTTTATAACTTCCTCAAATAATTTACATATGAAAAAAGATTCTTCCTTCACGAGCTGGAGAGGAACTTCACTAATTTGCAGCCTTAAATTATCAGCCATCAAGCTAAATTTTAAGAAGTTTTTTTATTTACAGCAAACAATACAAATATATATTCATTAAATTAATTCTCCTTCTCCTGCTATCAACAGTGGTATTTTTACAAAGTTAGGAAAAATATGCAAAATACCAACCACCCAAGGACATGCAGCTACAAATCACACAGCATATGCATTCCACAGCTGAAACTGTGACAGCTACTCCTAACTCCAGAATATTTCAGACAATAGTTGATTGTCTTTCTGATTTAGAGATGGGCATTCGCAGTCCATTACACATCAAAAACTACAACAATGCATTAAAAGAAGCTACATTGATTTAGTCCTATTCCTGTTATAGGAAGTAAAGTACACTAGCACAGCTTTGTAATCACTTCAATTGAAGCCAAAATCATTTTGGCTGTCATTAAGATATATCAGAAGATCAGTTCGTAACTTATTTCACCTGACCATCCCAAGCACTGTATTAAGTGTTTGTCTCTCCAGAGCTGTACTCAAAAGTCACCTGCCAATTATACAATATTTCCAGATTTACATTAAATCATATCGTAAACCACATAGAATTACTTTTCTATTCAGTATAGTATCATTGAAACAAAGAGCTAGCACTTTAAAGCATATCTGACATGTCAGATGCAGAAGGGGTAGGAATCACTTATATAGTTATACAATTGCAAAAGAAAATATGCTTTTGGGTTTTTCAAAGATTCACCAAAACGTATTGTGGGTGCCTTAACATTTTAGTTACAGAGCCAAAAGTTCCTAGGGAAGGACATAGGTTGTAGGCTCCTTTTTAAAAAGGCTTACACAGACATAAACAATAAGCTACTTATTGTTCAGAAACACATCAGCAGGGTAAAACAGGAAAACCTTTTGGTGTTTTAATCGACTTGAAGCCCAAGCAGAGCACAGAAGACCCAAGCTGTTCCACACAACAATTCAACTTGGAATAACGTGTAACTTAAGCAGTGAGCGATCATGCCTTCGCTATTGCAAAAAAAAAACCTATGAAAGAGGAGAAATTTGGGAAGGGGGTCCAGCGTTTGCTATTGCTTGGGGAGATGCTCTGCCTGCTAGAGGCGCAGCCCGGGACGCCCCGGGGCTGGCAGGCACGGCACCGCCCGGGCAGCGGCC
>NW_009196266.1:24865-36029 GCF_000690835.1 Fulmarus glacialis | reverse complement strand
GAGGGGGAGGGGGGAAAGCAGAAAGGAGGGGTGTGAAAAGTGGGGATTAGTTGATGAAAAAATGTCAAGCTGCCTGCAGTGGAGGCAAGAAGGGGTCGAGGGTAATAAAGCCAATTAGCGGAGCAGAGGATAAGAAGCCATATTTGAAATAAAGGAGTGATAATTTTAAGCAGCAAGGGAGAGATTAGAATACAGAAGTGCTAATGGTATGCAGTTTGGGAAGGAGATGTTAAAGTATTGGATTGAGAAAGACAAAATGAAACCAAACACAAATCCTAAGATTTCTCCTAGATGCTTGAAGTTAAAGCTCCTGTATTTCTGTACTAGCCGCCATGCTGAATGATGCACAGATTATACAGATCTCCCGATTTCCTTGCTTCCTTTGCTTGCAGTAGGAATCTTGCACATATGAATGTTTCTTGCTCATTTCCAAGCAACTTCTTTCCTTTGTCTTTTATCATAAACTGATTTACTAGAATTCGTCTTGACTAATCTCCTTCTATTTTGCATGGTCTTACAAATATTCAGTGTCAAGTATTACTTTAAAATAACCCTATTTTCTATTTTGAAGTACATCCTATAATTACTCATTTTATTTTGTAGGCTATTTGCTGGTACATTACTAACTTGTTTCCATATTTTACACAGCTTGCTACTTGATAATAACTATGCAGAAAGGGCACAATGCAAAATTTAGGCTTAATTTAGATTCTGCTTATATTATTCTTTCTTTTTTTTTTTTTAAATACTTCAGTCACGGAATACACTGGCTTTGTTTTTCAACTGTGTTAATGGTCTTAAAGGATAGAGTATATGCAAAACAGCCCAGTCCTCACTGCTTTCTAAAATAACTTTTGCTCCCCACACTGTCAGTTTACATCAGGGGCACATCTGTAACATAAATTTATGGCATTTAAATACCTAACAGCATTTTTGTAGTTACTGGGCTTTATTCACACATCTTGAACAATATATTTGGAACTTAAATAAATTTGCCTCCCATTTTGTTGTACTCCTATTCAGATATAACTAGCTTGAATGTAAACAATCAAGGATTCAAAGCACACAGTATTTGTCAGTGGATATACACCAAGGCTGAATTCTGTATTCCTAAAATTAAAACTCAGATTTTTTTTTGATCAGCGTTCACCCCACGAATCCAACATCTCATGTTCACTAGAGAAGCAAGCATAAAATTCCTGTATCAGAGCTATTCTTTGCCAGGAAAAAGTCTAAAAAATTATCTCAAATTGAAATAAAGTAAGAGGTGTTTTGAACAAATTGATTAGTTGGGAAGTAAAGAATCACCATGAATCATAAGTAACCACCTATAGTTTTAAAAGAATTCACACATAAAATTGCTGGTCTATTAACTGTGGTATGTAAATGACCATTTAAATCTGCTTTTGTACAAGGAAAAGGAAGATGGCATATATAATAGCAATTCATTAAAATGTCTCCAGAGGTGATCTGGGAACTAAAGACTAGAAAGTCTGACTTCTTTATCAAACTGTTACAAATTAAAACGATGAATACGTTAGTAAACACATGGAGCATCAGAAAGCAGAGCTTTTGTAAAGAGAACCGATGCTTCACAAATCTATTAGAGGTTTTTTCCCTCCACCTTTGGACTATGCAGTTGTCCTTCATTGTTGCAACGGTACCATGCTGACTCATATTTAATTTGTCCACCAGGACCCCCACGCTCTTTCCTACAAAGTTTCTTTTTACCCTGTCAGTACCCAGCCAATTCACAACACTGAGTGACCAACTGATAAAATAGCAGATGGATTTCAAAGCAGTGGATGTGAAGAACATAGGTGGAAAAGTCAAAATAACTTTAAATAGACTTCTTGGTTGCCACTCAGGAAAGATTTTGAAGACATTGCAGATAATTCACAGAACCACAGAACTGTTTAGGTTCTCTCTTTGAGGCTAAACAACCCCAGCTCTTTTAGCCTTTTTAAGTGGCATGAAAGGTGCTCCAACCCCTTAATCATCCAGATCTGGACCCAGCAGTCCAGATGTGTCTCACCAGTGATGAGTAGAAAGCAAGGGTAACCTCCCCCAGCCTTCCGGCAACGGTCTGCCTAGTGCAGCCCGGGATGTTGTTGGCCTTCTTTCCTGTGATAATGCATTTCTCATTCACGGTCAGTTTGCTGTCCACCAGGACCCTAATGTCCTTCTCTGCTGAGCTGCTTTCCAGCTGTCCAGCCACCAGTGTGTACTGGTGCCTAGGATTATTGTTTCCTAGGGGCAGGACTTCGCATCTCCCTTTGTCAAACTTCATGAGATTCATCTTGGCTCCATTTCTTCAGCCTGTTCAGATCCCTCTGAATGGCAGCACACCTCTCAGTTTTGTATCATCTGCAAACTTGCGGAGGATACACTCTGCCCCATCATCCAGGTCATTAATGGAAGTGTTCAACAGTATTGGCCCCACTACCAACTCCTGATGAACACCACTAGGTATACCACTAGTGACTTGCTTGCAGCTGGACTTTCTGTCACTGAGCACAATCCTCTGCGCCTGTACACTAATCTAACCCATACTTTGCCAGCTTGTCTATGTGGAGACAATGTCAAAAGCTTTACTAAAGATAAACATCAATTGTTCTTCCCTCATCCACCAAGCTAGTCAGGCAGTTCAATTCCATAAACTGATCAGCAGTGGTCATAAAGAAGGTAGAAAAAGAAAAGAAAGAAATTTACAGTAAAACAGAAAACATCACTGTGCACTATTCAAGAAATACATCTACTTCATCAATACAGCATGTAACTCTGATCTGCCCTTTTTAAGAAAAAATAAAAGAATAACAGTAGAAAGTAGAAAAAGGCAACGACAGTCAAAGGCATAGTAGTACTTTCAAACGAGAAAAAACTTAGCAAACTAAGACCTGACATAGAGGGCATGACCGAGTGGCAATATAATAGAAATCCAAAGCCATAAACAGAGGGAAAAAGAGGAGGTTGGAATAAGTTGTTATGTCTCATAAAACTAAAACTACAAACATTCAGTGACATCATCAAACAATAGATTTAAAAAAAAAAAGAAGTACTGCTTTTTACAATGCATAATATCCTGTGGAGCTGCAGTTTTTTCTTTCTGAATCTCTAGAGGCCAAAAGTGTAAATGGCTTCTGAGAAGGACTAGACTAGTTGATGGAGAATAGGTACGTTGGCAGTTATTAAACATAGCAGTCCATCTGCAACCTTTCACTTATGCAAGCCCTAAAGCACTGTTTGCTGAAAATCCTACAGTCAGAGCAATTCTGTATGTTCTTGTCTTCCTTAAGTATCCACTACCCATCAGCGTTATAGATAAGATGCTAGTCTAGGTATACCTTTGATATGACGTATTTCAACCATTCTTATGTTACGATTATTCCATGTTAACTAGACCTATGAACTACAGAGAAAATAAAAGTTACAGTACTGCAACCCTGGTTTAATGACTATAACTATTTGGCAAGGCTGTTTTTAGGGCTGCTCCTCAGAATAAAATTGCCTGCCTTCACACAGTGTGCCTAAAAGTATAGTCTGAGGTCTAGCCAGGATACTTAAACTCCTATCATGCATGCCAGACGCTCTGACAGTAGGTCCTTCAGAGACTGGATATGGACTATCAGTAGACAACAGTTAGAAAAGGATAAGGAATGGGCACAGGAGTGGACCTTTCACAGTCCTGGATGGATCTCTGCCAAACAGTGCAGGACTTTAGAGTAGAAGAAGAAAAAACAGATTCTGTGGATATTTCTGTCTGTAGCTAAAGCACTCTCTAATCTCCTTTCGCTCACCCCTTACTTTCAGCTACTTAGTCAATGACCTAGCTTTAGAATAGTTAAAACTTTGTTTTGCTTTGGACTCATGGACTGGGTTCAGATGTCAAAGCACCCCAAGCATGTTCCATATCCATATCTTGCCTATCCTGATAACGGTCCATATTTGGTGGCTACAAACCCTGGGGTAGAGAAACTAAGGGAAATGCAGTGTATATCTGACAGAATGTTCTCCCACCCATTCCAGGGGAATGCACCATAAGTTTAAATTCACATCTGAAATAACATTTAGCAAATAATAAAAATAAAATAAATTAAAAAACCCATAAACCACTGGAATGATTTGGCTGAGATGTTTTTATCAGAATACTTGTTCCAAGATGCTAATACTGAGAAAAAAAAAAAAAACTGTATATCTAATAACTAACAAAAAAAAAAAAAAAAAAGAGATGCACAAGGACAACACCATAGTATAAATTCTAAGAATTTGATGTTATATAGATTTCTCCTGACATAAAGAATAATGGTGGATTTTTCCTTGCTCCCATAAAATTGATTTATAATCTAAGATCCACATTTCATAGTTTGGCAGCTGGAGGATAGTTCATGGAAAAGCTTTTTGGGAGTTTTTCCAGGACACCTTATTCTTGTGTCTGCTGGAGCAGACTCCAGCTATGTGAAACTGACTCTTCCTGGTTTTCGGGGGACTTGCAGTACCTCTCGCAGCCAGGTTTCCTTCAGGGATTAGTCTGCTGTACAGCTTCTTTCTCTCATGTCTTAGGTGCAGTTCATGGTCTATTTACATAGTCTCTTCCTTCCTTCTTATGCAAACCAGCTTTCTCATTTTCCCTCTCTTTATCACTTTTTCTCCTATTTATGGCTAGGAATTTCACCATCTGACTTTCCTGCTGGTTATTCTCTTATACTCTTCTACATGAGTTGAAAAGAATGTGGTCTAGGAGTCAGCTGGCATAACGATCCCCTAGTTTTACTGAATAGACAACTCCGTAAGTCCTACGTTAAGATGACAAAATTTACTGAATGTATGTCAACAACTATAGATAAAAATGATGTAGTAAACTGGTCAATGGAATTGCACCATGAAAAAAATTATCTTTGGAATGTCTAGTGGGCATATCCCACTAGAAGTATTAAGCACACACAAAAAAAGAATTTTAAAATACTATTGTCTCTTTTCTCTCTATCTGTATAGTAAGCTGGCTCAGTTACTGATGTGTGTGATTCCTCGCAAGGAAGTTATACTACTCAGACACTATAAAACTCCTTTGTGTTGCATTTTCTTATATTGTAATTTTTCCACAAAGAATTTCTCACACCCTTTCAAAGTTTTGGTTTGGTTTGGTTTTTTTAATAACCATGGGCCTTTTTTTAAATCATTAACTTTTATTTTACAGTAAACTGCAACTTTGGATTTAAAAAACCTGATTTTATATTTTTCAGTGTTTTCCTTCAGCTTGGAAACCTAAAAAAGACCACTAGTTTCATATTTCTGATATTTTCATACATAAATAATTTCTCTTCACTATTACCCCTTAGAAACTCAAATGTGAGTAAAGACACCAGTAGCTTAGGTATCATAGAAATTTTATGAGGATTCTAACTGTAACAACTATGCTGATGATATCAGTTAGCGCTTATTGTTTATATTAGATATAGCTTGCATACATCAATTCATTTTTCATGCATGTTTCATTTTTAAGACCCTTGCTTGTGTTACCACAACTTCTTAGACATTCCAGTAAGCTACTGGTGAAACATTGTCTTAATGTTGTGTGATGATAACAAGGAGAGAAGAGGTGGCAGCTCTTTTTTCACACTTGGGACAACTGGGCTTCTTGTACCTAAATCCCCAGCAAAGTTTCCCACATCTTAAGAAATTACACTTTCCTTGTCAAACTAGTCAGAAGGATTTCATGCAAGTATGACATCGTTATTTCAGCATCTCTCATCCTGCAAAGGAATCTTTTTACTGCCTGCATCTAGGCATTCAGTCTATAGATTAGTTAGACAAAAGCACTCAGCTCCTTACTTTGCACTACATACTTCTCTGTCTTGTTAAAGCGCATAAAAATAGGGTTAGAAAAGCATCTGGGTCAACAAATCTGGTCACCCAACATAAAAAGTAATCTGGTCTATACATCCCATTCATAAAAGTATGAAGTTTCATACTATAAATATTTATTTCTGTTATTCCTGTAGCCAGTAATTCCTGAACTGGTGTTCCAGAACTGTACATCTAATAATCACAAACCTAATTGTTTCCATCTTAAATGTATTAAAAAATAGAAAAACACATCTTCTAAATTTTAAAACTCAACTTTTATTACTAAGTTTACAAGGCTAACTGGTTATGTGAGCACACACTATACATTTATGGTCATATCTTACAATGCAAGAAAATTAAAAGGGAATGAGGCTGTAAATGAAAAGGCTGTTATAGATGGATGTCTTCTAAGTGATATATGTGATAGAAGTGATTAGCATTAACTGATCTTCTTGAAGAATGTACAAGTATAATTCATTATAATGGCTTAGAAGTGCAATTAGTGAACTATAGTGTAAATGACACTGCTGTTCATAGACCTACCCATAAGAGTAATTATATTTTGAAAACTACTTAGTGAAAAATTGATTGAATGGGTCCTATGGGCATAGATAATTGAGATAAAAATATGTAAACAAATTCCCATTAATAAGTTTTACGGCAAATTTATATATTTACATGTTTAGCTAGTCTGGAAATATACATAAGGAATGAGAATTTTCTGGTGTTCCATTTTGAAGGCACATTTAAATGAAAAAAAAATTTTATGCCTTTGCAGACAATACTATTTAATTATTCTGACATTGCATAGGAAGATTCATTGTCATTTTCCCTTCACTGTGGCCTGATACTTCAAAAATAGTGAGGTTCAGGAAAAAAAAAAACAACCAAACTCAACTATCCTCAATCATTTAACTTCAAGAAGCTTCTAGATGTGTAGCTTTAGTGTGGCACATGCTAGGTCAAAACAAAACCTGCCTAGTGGTGGTTGCAGGGATTCCTGGGGCAACAGGAGCTATATTTTTGGTATGATAGTAATATAAACTAACAAATATATTTTACAAAATAGTAAGTTTTGACAGTATTTCATTTAGTACATATGTTCATTTGAGGACTTACTGATAATTTATTGGCCTAATTCTGTTTCATTAATAAATCCTAATTTCTTGTTCTTTTTGAGATGTCCAAAAGCTTTTATTTGATGCTGGGTTTTTTGCTTAAAGACTGTGCTTTTTCTGAAGACCTTAGTGAATTAATGTTCAAATATTTGGTTATTCTAAAAATAAAGGTTTAATTGACTTTGCAAGCACAGCAAATATGTATGGTGTACTTTTTCCCATAAAATTTATTTATCTGATTATTAGAAAGGCAGTGTTTTCAGCTACAACTTAGCATACTCGATTATTTAAGACAGGAAACAAGGACTACCAAGCATCATTTAAATGTATAACTTCAAGGGTTAATTCTGAGAACGAACTTGAACTGGAAAGATATGAGACTGATCAAGACAAAAAATCATGCTGGATAGCAGTAGCAAAATATTTCAGTTTTAGGCCCACAGGAATCCCAGTGCAAATTGCTCCTATGAATCTAAACCCTTCATCAATCAGATGTAAATTACAGCATGCATGACTGGTTGCCTTTTCCATTCTAGAGTTCCCTACAGAGAACAAGAGAGCCAAGTGCTACAGAGGCTCAACTAAACTGCAGTCTCTTTTTTGCTCCCTTGAGGATATATACCAACACATCAGAAGAGACAGCATTCACTTGTATTCCACATCAGGAGATCTTACAAAATCATAGACAATGAGTCAAGCCAGCATCTTCTAGAAAAAACTTATAATAAAGGGAACCAGGAAGGGGACCATGGGCGAGACATATACTGATACAACACTAAAAGCTTTCCTACTAACAATACCTTTCTAACTACATGTCCAAGCTTTCCTTGAATAGCTGGCTCGGAGAAATTGAACACAAGAGGCTGGATACTCACAGAAGGATAAATTCTTTATAAAGAATAGAAGGATAAGACTTATTCCCAGTATTCATATGAAACTGGCTGTCATAGACTTCCATAAGTAACAGGAGGGTCAAAACCAGATTTTAAGCAACAAATTAAAAACAGAGCTGTTGGACCACCTAACAGTGGATACCTGAGTTACCATGCAGGAGAACACTACTATTAATTGAATTTCAGCCACAGAGGAAAAAGCTGAAATTCTTGCTGTGCTTGCAATCCTCACTCACCTAATTATGGGCAGAGTTAATGTATGAACAGATCTGTAAAAGCAAACCACAAATGTCAAGTTTTGTGAAGTAAAATCAGAAGATGACTAGAAAATTTGAGAAAAGGTGCAGCATAATGTAGTATTTCCCAAACTCTCTAGAAAATCATGACCTCCTTTTGTCTCACCAGTCTTCATGAAACTTTCTGAGTCAGCAACAGCTCAATTTCTGCAGAGCAAAGGCTGCTAATGACTAGCCGAAAGTATTTACATTAACTTACCCGTCATAGAGCACTAGAGCTGCTGCTTAATTATAGGTAGTTAGCAGTTAGATAGCTGAGGTAAACAGTTGCACGTTGTAATTATCTCACCTATCATCACCTCTCACTCTCAACGTGAATGCCTCTGTTACCTATTTAGGAACTGTCATCTACTATTGGTTTAGTAGGTACAGATCCAGAATGGATGTGGGAGATGGGCAAATTTACTGCTCCCATCCTGCAAGTCATTTGGCCTTTCCATGTGTTTATTTCCTTCTCCACTCTGTTGGTCTTGCCTATTTATATAGTAAGCTTTCACAGAAATGAATTTTGATATATGTTCCTATGATATGAGACTAGCATCAATGTCTCTCAAAACACATTATTAATATTATCACCTTCTCAATAATGATGTTTCATAGAACTTTAGTTCTGTTAAATTATTTTATATGGGCAGAACAAAATTTTTTGTTACAAAGTTTTAGAAAGGTAGGAAGCATTCTGTTTATTTCCATGCCTTTGCCCTTCTAAATTCTACTCATTCTTATAATTTAACTTACTGAAATATAACATTGCTACCTGGGAACAAGATTGGGAGCTTCAATTTCACTTGTTGTTAGGGTCTTTAGATCAAAGGTCTGGCATGAAGTCTCCAGTTTTTAGAGAAGACTTATGCTGAGCCACCAAAAAACATAATTGCAGAAACTGAAGACACATTTTAAGTTTTTTGAATAAGAAACAAAACCAGACACCCAAAATTTGCATCTTTGTAATTATTTCTGAATACTGCGGACCTTTATCTTTGCCTGGCAGCTGTCTAAGAGCCTGTGTGATATGCAGTGGTTACTGAAGCCCTGTTTCTAGTGGGCCAGCATCTACATTATTAAACTTCTACCCCAACTAATGTCATTATTGGAAAGACTCTGTGGGAAGTCCATTAGCTGAAAAAGGAAGAATATATAAAAGACATTGGTAATACAAAGCTGAAAAGCTTTAGCTGTTGCTTTCTTTACTGCTCCTTCCCTGGGCCAGTTCATGAGCTTTCATCTACTGAATCCAGAGCACTGGATATTTTTCAGATTTTTCTGAACAAAATCCCTGCCTTTTTCTTTATATATTTCACTTTCACACTTGTTTCTATCTTTTTTGACTCAAAATATTAATTGCTTCCTAAGTCTGTGATTCTTCCTTCATTTGAAGTGATAAGAGCTATCTTTCTGATGGGATAAGCAGTCTTCCCAGGATTCACATAGGTGGCATCTTCATTTACTTTCTTTAACTAGGGAATACCTTAGAGGACTCCACATTTCTGAGTAATTTTCTACACCTCTGGGACTTTTACTTCTCTATTTATTCACTTTTGATTCTCAAATTTAGTTAAGTTCTAAATCTGTGACCCTATGGAAGGAAAAGGGATGAAGTTTTCTGTTGTTTTAATGTTTTCTTAACTTAATTTTTTAAAAAGTTGATTCTTTTAAGGAAGGTTTTAAAAAATAAAATAATGACATACTTATTCCTTATTGAAATCAATGGATTCAAAAGGCAGACTATGTCTGTGTGAAGCATCTACTAATTGAAATTGCTTTGTTCCAAGTCCTAAAACTTAAGGTCTTATGTGAAGGCTTTAAAATAGAACCTTTCTGCAGAATAAAAAAAAACCCCATGAAACCAAAAACCAAACACCACCACCCCCCAAAAAAACCCTTTTAAATTCAGAGCAATTCATTCAGCTTCTAGAATGGATCTTAACGTTTGAAAAAGAATAAAAAGTTTAAGTTTTAGTAATTTTACCTATATATTATTACTGTTCTCCCTTTTGGCTGACATTCTAGAGGCTCAGTTCTGCCAGGAACTCTGATAAAGTGCTATTAATCTACCTTCTCTTGACTAGCTACCCAGAGCAAAGCATCTTCTTGCTCCCCTCCAAGCCACAGAGTCATTGCAAGCTGTCTGGTGTCCAAGATACCCCTCTTCAGCCTTTGCATTCTTTTAGCTGTCAGTCTAGATCCATGCTGCCTCCTGAGTAATAACAACAGCAGCAGCTCATGAGGTTCAAGCACATAAGCCCCCCTTTGCTGTCCTTAGTTAGCTCTACAGCCACTTCACTCTAGTTTTCCAGGTAACATTAAATAAAATAGAATATAATTAAATAGGATTTTAAATAATACCTAGATAAATCACCTTCAAAATATAACAATAATATAATTAAACATTTGCAAACAAATTGAGTATTTTATGTTGCCTTCATCAGATGTAGTACCATCCTTTGTGATGTCAAAATGATCTTTAATAATCAAAAAGAAGCGGTACAAGAGAATTACTCCTTTCCTCAATTTCTCCTAAAATACTCTCACCAAAGATTCTCAAAAGCTCATACAGAACATGTAGGAACAGTTTATTGAGTTCAGAAAATGACTGTTATTCAGCTCTCCAATCATTTAGGACAAATATATATGTATTTATATAGATATTTTGGTACTTTTTGCCACACTCCAATTAAATTCCTTTTAAATTTTTTTAAGATCACAATGAAATCTCTTTTACTTTCCGTGTTGCATACATTTTCAAAACCAGATCTATTTCCCTCTGCTTTCTAAACAACCATTTTAACGATACTTTGGTCTCTGGGTACTGAAGATTACACAAGTTATTAATTCCTTTAACAATTTAGATTAAGAGATACTGTCTTTACATTTGCCTCAACACCAGGAAAACTGTTATCTGTATGCCATGCTCATTTAGCTTATGAAATTGTCATCAAATTTATGTACAACAGAAGTGGATACTCACTTGTTTTTGTAAATAATGCATCTTTTAATAATGGAAAGTACAAAA
>NW_009196266.1:0-24834 GCF_000690835.1 Fulmarus glacialis | reverse complement strand
GTTCAGCAAAAATCTAAAAGAAATCTATGCAATCTTTGAGCTCTGAGGTTTAAATGTCTATCTTTTCTTCTAAGGTTAGGAAATCAACAACTTTCTTCTAATTGTTCAATTGTTGTATATATATCATGCTGACCCTCTCCAGAAAAACCTTTGTATCAGAATCACTCTTCAGGAAATCATGCTAAAGTATCACAAAACCAGCATTTTCCACATGCAATACCATTTTTTCACCTTTCAGCAGATTTGAAAATAGCTGGTAAATGACTATTCATTTTGCAAGGGTTGATAACATTTTCAGTTTTAAATAGACTACATGAATTAGGCAAGAAATGCAAAGAACATACAGCAAGTAACAATGCACTGAAATAAGAGATCTTTAGATAAACTGCTTAATCATTGACGGTCCTATATACTTCCCCTCCCCCCCAACCCCAGGACAAAGCGTATTTCCCCAGAAAACTAGCAGAAGCCCCAAAATTAAGGCACAAGTACTGCATCACACCTCTGATTTTAGAAACATAATTTCTACACTTGCAGATTTCACTCAAAAAACCTAGCTGCAACCACTAGCCTTTCAGAAGTTACCCAAACTCCAGAGTTTTTGTCAACAGAGAAAACTGGTTACTACTGAATAGTTCACTGTTACTATATCTTTTCAATGATGTTCAAATGTTTCAGAAAATAATTTCTTTGCCAGTTCTTGACAAAGTAGCCAACTACATGACATATAGTTTCATAAAGATAATTTCTGAATGGATTTGAAAGAAATCCTTTCATAAAAAACAGCATCCACTAGGTTATACAGAAAACTAGCCACAAGATCTGCCTTATGATGCATACAATCTAACCATGTTTTCATTAAGGGGAGAGGTTTTGCTACTTTTTTTTATTAGCTCTTGGTTTGATGTGACTCAGATTTTAAGAATTTTGAAACTGTTTACTTTATAGTTCGTTGTTACAATATTTGCCTCTTAAAATTTCAAAATTCTTTCAATTACCACTTTTATTCATACATTTTGCCACAGACTCGTTATATCTTGCAAAATTCTACTAATGGCTTCCGTTTATGATCCATTCTCCAAATGAATATTGCGTTTTTGAAAGCCACTCCCTTATGATCAACTTACTTTTGCTCTTGATTTAATGGCATATTGCTCAGGATACCTATAATACTAAAGATACAAGAAACTATAAAAATAAACTGAAGAAAAATAGAAGTATGTAGTTTTACATGAAAAAATCAAATTAATTCCACTGCTATTTTTTCATTAAGAAAAGTTATTAAAATTATGCTTATTTCCATTAAGAAACAACATAAGAAATCACAGGTGTATTCGTAACTGTGAGACACACAATCTGAATAAACTTTGTGCACAATTATCACAAATTACCAAAAGTTGTCACACAAACACACTCTCCTCTCTTACCTTTCTCCCACTCTACCCCTGCCCTGAGAAAAGCATCAACCCTGAAGCAAGTCCATACAGTGAATATAGGCCTGAAGTCACTGAAGTACACTTTACTCAAGAAGCTGGATATAAGCCAGCTCTGGTCTGGAAGCAATCTAAGCACGATCATACAGTGTTGCATGCAGATTTATAAGCCCTGTCTCTCAATGTTGACGTTCCCCATGATGTTCACTAGAGGCTTTGCTACTGTTATTTATTTTATTTGGAAGGCACTCAGATGCAATGGTGATGAGCCGTAGTACAAAACCCTGTGAGAGAGAGTGAGAGAGTGTGAGACAGAGATGAGAATGAGAATAAAGACATTTTTATTATGTTCGCCTTAATTTGAAATTCATAATCCTGAAATTCTCTGAACAATGGACTTAAACTACAGTCAGCAATTCAAGAGGAACAGATTCCTCACATTAGCCTCTTGGTGTGTGGTGCCAAAAGGTCAAAAACATTGAATACGATTTAAATGTGTAAGTTGAGATTCTGTACAGAAACCACACATCTTGAAGTGGTGTGAGAAATGACCACAAGCCCTTTTAACACTAGTTTCTGTCACAAAGCAAATCTTCTCTAACACCAATCTCCTGATTATATTTTTCTTTTCCACTAGTTAAAAATGTAAGGGAGGAAACTGCATCCTCTTACAGCCTGAATATTCTCTGTTCTGCTCTCAGGGGACCTTTACATATTAGGCTTTGGTCACCTAATTTTGTTCCCTTATTTTGGGATGCTAAAAAATTGAGAAATAAATCATAATGTTATTTATTTTATTGTAGCAAATTCTTTCTTAATCTATTTCTTTCACACACATATATAAAGAATATATCCCACATTTACACTCTGTTTCTGTATGTGCATAAAATTGCCACAAATAAAATGAGAGTCACAGATTATTCTTCGTATCTGATAAGAAAAAAAGTTTTAAGCCTTTTTATGGAGTGATAAAATACAACACAAATTTTATAATTTATGGTTCACAGGATGCAACGATTGATATTATATAGAAATTTAATCAGTCTTGCAGAGCTCACAGACATATCACAGTAGGAGGTTCTTTTGACATTTCATGGAAACTAGGCAAGAGGAGGTACAATATGTGTGCATATTTCAGTATGTTATGTATTTTCTTAAGCTTTTATCCGTTCAGGAGTTGTTTTCATCTTGAAGGAATCGTTCCTTTAAAAAGTTCTAAATCCATGAAAGATTGAAGCTTCAATTTTTGTTTGAAGCAAAACAGAGCTAGAAACACCTGCAGAGGTAGCCAAATTTTTTCCTGATATGGACTTCACAAAACTGAAACACATCTTTAACACTTTTTCTGTACCTCTTGAAATCTGTCAGGTATACAGCACCTGGCTGTAGTCACATAATCTGGCTACAAACCTAATGTCATATAGAGTTATGACTGGGAATATTTTGCCACAAAGTCTATCAAGGGTGTAGGACAAAAAAGTCAACTCAAACCCATGGACCCTTACTTACCCACCCACAGCTACTGTATTTCTAAATTCCCAGCAACTAAGAACTGAGCCTGAAGAGGGTAATATAAAACTAATATTTCCATTCTAAATTTTAACATTCTTGTTCGCAGTATGTTGTTTTATGTAATGAACAGACAGTGTCTTAATTTTACTTCATCTAGCAGTATTCCATTTTTCTTAATTGAAACAATTTTGCATCTGAAACAAGTTTACGTCAGAGTGCCATAATTACATTTCTGACCATTCAGTAAACCTACTTATACACTATTATGATATTAGTGCTTATTGGACTGAATATCTGAAGCCTCAGATACTTTATCATAAACCTGTGATTATGGCTGTTATCCCAGAGCTTCTCATTAGGAATGTAGGCAGCTACGTAAACCTTTTGATAAATGGTATCTGATGCATTATTAAACATTTTGTGCTGCTATTATCAAATTGATAACTTTGTTCATTTTTCTCATTCCCTACCATTTTTTTTCATACCCCAAAGTTGTGGCTTAAATATGCAACACATATAGTACTTTTTCGGTGGAATCAAATTTTGTCTTCAGAGAGCTACCTTAGGAAACATCTTAAAGATAAATATAAAACACTAGAAATAGCTCCAAATTATATATCTGGGCAGAATACATGCAACCAGCTTAATACAATGCTTTACTATATTATTAGGTGACAATCTTTCTTGAGATTATGCAGCAGGAACAAGAATCATAACCGTAAATTACTTTGAGTGGATCTGGATGAAATGTTTTTTTAAGATGTCTTTTCCCAGAAAAAATAGGCAGCATTTGTTTCTTTGTTTTACTTCAGGTGAAACTATGTTGTGTCAATCCAGTAAAGAGTCCAACTACAATAAACTAATGATTAATGAGTGAGGATGGGTTACCATTGACTGATGGCTGGCTGGAGAGGTTTCCATTCTTATCTGCTCTGTCCCCAGGGCAGGAAGGACAGTGACATTCATGAAACATCTGGAGAACCTCCATGGTATAAAGCCTTAAAGATATTAAGATAAACCCACAAAATTTTGTTGTAAACAGAAATAGCTGAGCAGCTATTCGATAAGCGATTTTCCCATGTCTGGAGCAGAGACTGGACAGAGACAGACAAAATGGACAGGTGGGAGCAAGAGATGAAAAAAGTCACCCCAAGATAACATCCACCTCTGTGAGGCAGAACCCTGAGATAATAAACTGGTAGCAAAGTAGCATATACAATTTCCTTATTGCATAACCTCCTGATGATTGAAGCTTGCTGTACAAAACCAAACCCAAAAATAGTTATGTGGTAAAATTCTAGGTTAAGTAATAGAGAAGAAAGATTTACTCTTGAGATTTCAAAAGTAAAGGTATTGATGCTTCCTTATATTCATGGATTAGATAACTTCATCCTTTTATATCCTGCCAAGTACTGTAAGCTTATTTGATTTTAGACAATCAAGAAAATTCCATTCCAAAAGAAATCCCCAATATGGTCACCAATTTTTCTTTTTTTAACCTTTGTTTTGTTTAAGTGTAATTCAAAATTATGGTAGCAAAAAACCTATTTAAAAATCATAGAAATCAGTCATCATCTTAGGAGTCTAAACCAAAGAAAGGCTAATTTTTTTCAAGCTAACCTGTGTTAGGTTGAACAAGGTAAGACATCAACTGATTTCAAAAGTTTTGTGTGGCCTATAAAGGTCTATCTATGACTTCTGTGAAGAATTTTTTTATTTACCATTGTTAGACCCGGGAAGTTGCAATTTGGGTTTACGTGTCAGTATTCATCAGCAAAGCACAAAACTTAATCTGGAGAAATAGAGCATGAAATCACTTTCTCACCCTGCTTCTGTGCATCATACCTAACAACACTGAAACTCAAAAAAAAAAAAATCCACACCACTACTAAAGTGGTGTAAAAATAAGTTGTCAGATTATTTTCTCAACTCAAAATCAAATCCAGAAGTACACACACTTCCGTTGGCAGCTAGAAATCTGAACACTTCAATGTAATTACTGCGTTACCTTTACCTTTTATTTTCCATAATTAAGAACAAAAGCTAAAAGAACCTCTAAAAATGAGACTTACAATACCTGTTTAAATCCTATACAGCTACGATAACTTAGTAATGAATAGAGACAAATTTTAATTGTTTCAGGATGCATAGTCAATTATTAGTGAGAAACATTGTTGAACATTAAAGACTTAAATGCATAAAAATACTATCTGGATTCTGAGAAAAGAGGGCTAAGCAAAACTAACAGTCCTACAAAGTTCATGGGGAGGTTCATGTAGCCTTCCAGTACAAGAATACAGTACTATTCCTCTTTCTACAACTTTAACATCAGCAGAGCTTCTTCAAACTAGGCATCTTTCACTTCTTTTAGAACCTCACTTGTAATGGGGCACAGCATAAGTGAGCAGATGATGAAAATGTGCTGTATATAAGGCAAAAGTTTTATTTATGAAAAGAGTTATTCATAAGGCTTTTGGTTTAAGACATCAGATATACAAGAAAAATAAAAAATGAAAAGTAATGTTTTGAACCAACTTGCTTAAGCAGTTCAAAGACTATTTCAGGTCTGAGGTTTTTTTTATTTACCAAAACCCTATTACAACTCATAATTCTCCATTTTCACTTTCACCTCAACCTAGGTCTCCTCCTTCGGTCTCAACTCTCAGTTCAGTCTTACCTTTGCATGGAAATAGGGAAGCAAAAGGACCTTCCTAAGTACTCTTCCTCCTCCCGGGCTGTGAAACTGTTATCATCAACCTTTAGAGGATATGAGACTGACATCGCAAAGGCATCCCTGATATTGGTCTGCAATTAGAGGTGAGAGGTGCGAGTGAGGGGTGAATGGGAGTGACCTTGCTGATCTGGCAAGATGCCTATGTACCAAGAGAAGGCCTATCTTAGTTTACTCCCTTATGTGAACATCACAAGGTATGAAAAAGTCACAGTTCAATCCTGTCATGTTTATTCTTATTATTCAGGGCTTCAGATCAACTCCATGATGTTTTATGAAAAAAAAAAACCAGCAACAACAAAACCTAACCAGTGAAGAAATCTAACTACTCAAAGAAATCTAGTGCACTTAAAGGAGATCTAAACTCTCATGTAGTATAGAAGCTGCTTAAAGGTTTTCACAATTCTAGGGAGTTTTTTTCATGCAAAAAAAAGGAAAAGTCTCAAACCAAGGCTATTATCACCCTATTAGAAACTAGTACAATTAAAAGTATAAGTTTAAATTACTAGGTATGTGTTGGAGGAGTGTAAACAAAAAAAACAGTTAAAGCTTCTTCATTTGTAGCTGCTTACTCTGGCCTTCTTTGGCTGGCTCAGTTGATTAAGAGAATGATTTATCAGTTAAATGACAGCTCTGTTCTTGTCTGCTGCTTTCTGTTCAAGCTTCCTCTATCCTGTCTTTATCCTTTAATCCTTTGCTGCTTCTCTGTTTACCCCCTTCTATCTTTTTTGTTATTATTGAAGGCAAAAAAGAGAAAGTAGGTTTTACTCTCTACTCCATGTTTCCCTCAAGTTAGAGGGAAATGATTGTCAAAAAGGGATAGAGACTGGATACTGTGGTTAGCTGATAATTCTTGTCATCTGCTCCAGAGATGGAGCCATAACTGTGACTGCCTATTTCCTAGAAGAAGGGTATAAAATTGTGGGTCTTACTTCCCTGATGTCCTTTTCATCCTTGAACAGACTGCTTTAGTCACCAAGGTTCTCAGGCTGGACCCATCCGGAATATTTAATTCATGTTTAAAGAGGGAAGCTCTCTCAGTTTTAAACAAAGAAAACATTTTTGTGGGCATTTGAATGTTTACGTGTTCACACATTGCTGCAAATCTCTAACGTAACTTGGAAGTTGTACATTTTGAAGGAGATGAAAAGATAAACATAGGAAGAGTTGATAAGAGAAAATTCAGGCTCTTTGCATTGGATTATTAAGCACAATTAGTTGCACCACTGCCCTGGTTTCAGCTGGGATAAAGTTAAATTTCTTCCTAGTGCTGTGTTTTGGATTTAGTAGGAGAAGAATGTTGATAACACACTGAGGTTTTTAGTTGTTGCTAAGGACGACAACCACCCTTGTTACAAGGCAATAGAGTAAGCCCTACAGATGTAATAAAAGACAGTACATCGTTGATAACCAAGGACATGGACCTATTGGAGTGAGTCCAGAGGAGGGCCACGAAGATGATCAGAGGGCTGGAGCACCTCTCCTATGAAAACAGGCTGAGAGAGTTGGGGTCATTCAGCCTGGAGAAGAGAAGGCTCCAGGGAGACCTTATAGCAGCCTTCCAGTACCTGAAGGGGGCCTACAAGAAAGCTGGAGAGGGACTTTTTACAAGGGCATGTAGTTAAATGGCTTAAAACTGAAAGAGGGTAGATTTGGATTAGATATAAGGAAGAAATTCTTCACTGTGAGGGTGGTGAGACACTGAAGCAGATTGCCTACAGAAGTTGTGGATGCCCCATCCCTGGAAGTGTTCAAGGCCAGGTTGGATGGGGCTTTGAGCAACCTGGTCTAGTGGAAGGTGTCCCTGCCCACGGCAGGGGGGTTGGAACTAGATGATCTATAAGGTCCCTTCCAACCCAAACCATTCTATGATTCTATATTCAGCTTACTACCACCTGTAAATGCAAGTAGTGTGTTTCTTTTAAACAGGCCTGGAAAGTGGCTCCCAGGATACCTTTAGGGAGTGTGTACTTTTTGAACTAATTAATCACTGGATGTCATCACTGCTCCACTCCACTGCATATGAAACAGCAGTTCTCTGGCACTTAAAATCTTAGGCAGAAGGAGGTTCAAATAAAACAGTTTAAGAGAAATATAACTTCAGTGCAAGAGAGATTAGCAGGAGTTAATTCCAAATGAAAATAGTCAATTTATCAGTGTAGCTTTTGTATTATGGATGAGTTTCCTTCATTATTTGCATTATTTTCATGCATATCAACTGAGAAGTTTTTCCCTTTTTCCCTTTTAGTAACATATTGAGTGAATGCTCTTTTGGGGAAAGTGGACTTGATAGATACGTATTGCAGGAATAAAGGCTGTTTAAGCTCTCTGCCAATGTACGTCGGCCCTAAGATCCTTGCCAATACAGTGTTTTATAGTGAAGAAAGACAACATTTTTTTCCAAATATGGGTCTCTCTTGTCATATGTACAAACAGAAGTAAGACACCAAAGCATGAATTTTCACTAGTGACCCTAAGGCAGAATATGAACCAAGGTCTCCAGAGGGGAAAGGCTAATGCACTAACCTACTGCATCACCAAGTCCCTTTCACTTTCCAATTATCACGGAACCTCTCCTACTGCTGTGACATTCTCCCTGCCACATAGGTCAAAAAGTGAGTTACTGTCAAAAGTGATTCATCTATCAGCTGGCTCAGGAATTCTATAGAATAAAATGACTGGTGCTTTTCCTGAGTATGGTTGCAATACTACAGATTTACTTTCAGGCTCTTTATATCTGAAATCATGACTACTTTTTCATTCATATAATATCATGTCGTATCAGATTTAGAGACGTCTTGTAAGAGGGAAAAACATCAGTGGTATATCTTTCATAATAAATTTCAGCTTTATAGTTACTACAAAACAAAGACCTCTGCTCAAATAGCTTTATTTCTAATGCATAAAATGATGTATGAGAGGTCTGGTTTTAAATATGTAGCCATGTTACAAATGTGATCCAAATATATTTTTGTTGGTTTTTTTTTTTTCCTAGCATGCATTGTAATTATGAAAAAAGTTGCTTAGAAAAAAGAGCTCAGAAAACTAACGTATACTTAAAACTCAAAATGACATGATAGTTTTTTTTCCTCCCTAACTTTCCTGTATTCTGCACCTTATAAAAATAGATATCAAGTGACCCTATGCAATGATTCACAATTGTAGCTTATTTGTACAAAATCCCCAACATTCATGCCCTGATTAAAATCATATTTTCAAATTTAGCAGATTTATTCTAACGTTGAAAAGTAATTTCCCCAAATACTCTTTCAATAGTATGAGATTTCTCTTCTTCAAAGGATTTAATAATTTAGTACTGCAGATTAAACAACACTGAGTGGTTTCAACCTGTGAACCCTTTTTGCTCTCTTTTTAAGGTTATTGGCTTCATTTTGCCTCAAATTGTCACACAAGCTTACTAAAGATGCTAAATATTTATGAAGTTCTTGGCCTCAATGGTATGAATCAGTGAGTACAAAATTAGATATTTTACAGGTTAATCAAAGTCTCCATTTTATACCAACAGTTAGCTGCAGTTATTTTGCTGTTTATTGCTCCTAAACTTGTTTCTCCTAAACTTCCAGACACTTTCCAGCTCCACCCTTGTTGCAAGCCCAGGCAAAAAACCCCAAAAAAACAAACAAACAAACTTACACAATTTCAAAGTACTTTAATACAGCTGCTCATTCTGACTGCTTTGTAAATGAGGTCTGTAAGTCAGGATCCTCCACTAAAAATTTACCTCTAACTTCAAAAAATTCCACCCAGGGCTCTGCCAGCTTCATTGATCCTACTGCAGTTGTATCAGTGCTGTGTCATCACTTCCCTGCCAATCCTTTGCATTTGCTTCAAGCAGACATAGTGCATATAAAACAACTGTTAGAAAAGTATTCACTTGCTTTTTTCCTAAATATTTGTTCAAAACCAAATCCTGTAAATTTGCCAGGTATTGGTCATATAGACCAATTTTACATTGCACAACCTTACTTTTATAAAAGATTCTTAAGGTAAACCATTTGCTAATATCTGTTCTTCAGACATCAAGCTAATAACTAATGAAATGTTGCTAAAAGAAAACACCTAGCAGAATGCTTCTGAATCTTTACTTCATTAAAAATCATAGCATATTATTGACTTTTAACAGATTTACTAGAAAAATTCTAATTAGAAAGTTTCAATAATGAAACTGAGATAGAATTTTCCCTTTCTTTATGGAACCCATACTTCAAAAATTGTGAATTAAACAAGCTTCTGAACAAAAGAAACAAGATCATAGTTTATTATTACTATCAGAGAATAAAAATAAATGCAGTTTCCCATATTCAAAATATAATTTAGTACAAGAGTCTCGAGCAAAACCTCAGAATTTCGTTGCCCTTTATAATAATTGTTCTTGAACTAAAATTATTCTTACATTATTATTCAACAGCATTTTCCTGCACACTCTCTCTCTATATATATAAAAAAAACTTTCAGCCATTTACTTTTATTTAATGGCCTCATATTATGTAATGTTGATACATCAATCTTTAAATTACAGTATTTTTAAGGAAACCTTAATTTTATGTATTATATGTGTTGTTTACATATATTAATCAAAACTTCACTGCAAACACTGATTCACAACAGAAGGAAAAGGAATGATTACATGGACTAAAATATCATAGCAAAGACCTCAGATGCCATTTCCTTAAAAAGAATTTTAAAATCCACCACCTCTTTCTTTAAAATAGAAAATGCTAATGTTTTGGTCTGTGAAAAAGTATGCTGTAATTAGCTTGTACTACATAGTAAAATGATTTTTTAAAGAAGTTCCAAAAGCTACTTTTTTTTTAATCAGCTAAAATATGTAGATAATATGTTGTTTTGATTGCCTATAATATTTCATCTTCATCAGCTGCGAAAAGATTTTCTGTGATTTAAAATACCTAGAATTTCAGCTAACAACATGGAGTTTCTTTGGAAGAAGGAAAACATTTTAAAATAGCAATTACCACCATAATTGCAAATAGCTGAAAGTTTTTGAATTTTTGATAGTCTGATTCTAGGCTTGATTTGCAACATCATTTTTGATTGCATTCCTCTGTGAATCTTCTTGTTGACATTCAGGTTTTTGTTGTGTTTCTTTTTTTTTATTATCGACATTGGTAGAAACTGTCGTCTAAAACCTGGGGAAACAGTAGGTCAAAAGAATCAGGAAGGGTGAAGGTAAAGATGAAGAATTAAAGGTGTTTGTGAGTTTTTCACACGGATAACCCATCTTCTTTCAAAATGCCTGTAAAATATATTCCAAAATATCTGTTCTTCTAAGCAGATTTTATAAAGGAGTTACTCTACAAAATATTTTTAGTTGAAATGGATTTATAAGAAAATATTAATAATTGCCCTAATAGATTCCTTTTAACTGCTATTCTTTCTTTCATTTCACTTCAGAAGCTAAACTACAAAACAACCAGATCACCAGCTCAGTCCTTCTCCTGTCTCCTTCTAATTCAAATGAACACAGTTCTTCCTCAGGCTGAAGGGAATATTCATATTCCTAAATAAATACTGTATGTTCATACATAACTCTTCTTCGATCAGGTGTTCAGAAAATCTAATTGCTTGGTACCATCAATTGTACTGATGAGAACCATAGCAATTACAATTGGCAGAAGCAGGTCTGTGAAAGGCTTCATACTATTTTGAAATGCGTTCTGTATCACTAGTGGCATGCAGTTTGGAAAACCTTTTCTTACTCGATAGTACTTTATGCATTTGTATTTTTACTTCTCGGAGAGGGTAACTATTGATGGAGTGCTGTATGATACATGACTACACATGGAAAAATCTCTAACTATGGCAGTCTTAAGTTGTGCTTAACACTGATACACACAGTCTAAAAGAAGCCATTGAGAAAGTGCAGCCAAAATGTGGATGACTAGGTGAATCATTTACTTCCATCCATCAGAATCATAAAGAATGGTGGACAACACAGATATGAATCAGTTATTAAATATAATGAGTAAAATTCATTATAAGTAAAGCAATATAACAATTTAGCAAGAACAACTGTTCTCAGTGTTCATAATATGGATTACAAAATAATATCAATATACATATATAGTTTGCACTATATTTCAGTATTTAATAACCATGAAGAAACTGAGGAAAATCATAGAATGACTAAGGCCATGTAAAAGACAAAGATGAAAGTGTTTTCAGATGTACAGTCTGATGAGTCATCTATTATGACTGGCTAGAGTCTAAAAAATTTCCTTTCACTCTCCTCTTTAAATTCTATTTTTTTCAAGCACATTCACATTTTTATATATTTGTCCTTCAGACATTGCAGGACTGTCTGATGGGATAAGAGAGAAATGGCATCTTCCAGAAAGTGAAGTTTCAGTGTCAATTTATTTATTATTTTCCTTCTTCCTTTTGTAAAATTTGAATTTTGCAATTCAAAAGGTGAGGAAACCTTTTTTTTTTAATTTGCCTCACCTTCAAATTTGTAGGCTGCATGAGATGGATTGAAAAACAGTTCTTTGTTTACCCTTAGCTGCAAGGACAGGAACTTAGAATTTTTTAAGTCTGCATTTGTAAATTTGAACAAACATTTCTGCTCTCAGTTATATTTTGTAACTGCATTTAGTATTTGTCCAAAAAACATTACTAAGAAAAGACAAAGAGATGGAAAATATCCCACCTGGTTTGAAAGTAAGGCCGTTATGAGTCGGATATGGTAATTATTATCTTCACAGTTATGAAATGCACTGAGCATATGGCAATTTACATTTACTTAATTACATGTAGTCTTAATTAATTGGTAGGTTTACCCGTACATTTACTAACATTTGCTTTCTTTAAAAACAAAAAAAGCATTTTAAGTGTTAGTGTTACAGCACAATAGAAATATGTTCTTTGATAGGAATAAACATATTACAAAATCCTAGTAATGTGTGCTTCTTACTACTACATATATTTCCAAAAATTCAAAGGAGCAGTTTAAGAGACCTAAATAGTTTACCAACTGGCAGTGGATGTTTATGGAAGCACTTTCAAGGATCAGACATTTTCTAAACTGTTGCTCTTAAATATCTGAAAATGGGTATTTTAAAATTGGATTGGTGTAAAATGCCCAGAACATAGACTCTTAGTGGAGTGTGCTGCCCCTCACCAATTTATTTTGGAAGAAATAAAAGATCATTCACCAAAAGATTGGAAAAAAACCCATTAAATATGCCTAAACTCACAGGAGTTATATAAAAGTGGCAACTTTTCCTATAAAAAGAGCTTATATATTTCTACCAATTTCACCAGTTACAACTTAATGAAACAGGAGTAACAGTACGTTTAAGGATCACTAAACTGGATAATTCTATATTATGTGCTCAGATCACTACTTGCCTTTTTTTTTTTACAAATTGGAAATAATAATGAAATCATCTTCTTCCAGCAACATTTCCAGTGAACCCCACATAAGATTTTCCTCTGTTTTATTCATTCATAAAAAGCTTATAAACTTTACCTGAAAGGATGCTGCAATCATACATGATTTGCCTTTTCTACTCTCCTACATCTACCTGTTTTTCATTCTTTTCCTCTTTTGTTTTCATAATCTTATATAGGCTTATTGTTGTATATATAAATATACAGTATCTAGTAAAATGGGGTCCAAACGGTAGTGCAAGGTTCATACTAGATAATAAAAAGAGCAGTAACACCAGTAACATGACAGAGCCCTCACTCTAAACTGCTAATTCCTGTTTTCCCTGAAAAAGGTGCGCTGTATCAACTTTAATAACGTGAGAGATGCATTCCATTAGTAAATGCTCACCATGGACAACTATATACAATTAATTCACCAACCAATTACAAAACTGGACAATTTTCCAACTCCTTTACCTGCAGACCAAACCAGTGGCACAGTTGTCTCTGTTCTCTTCACGAAGCAGATCTTCGTAACACCACCTCACATGTGCAGTAAGGTAACTGAAATCCTTTAATTTTAATAACATCCAATCTGCCTGTCAAATCAAATTATTGTCTCAATGATAAGTAATAAAGACAGCTTGAACACACTGTAAGTCAGGAGTAATAATTGATCTCTTGAATATTTTTTTCCCATGCTATGAACCTTGTGCTTCAAAGGAGCATATCCCAACTATACTTCAGAAAGCTCAGGCACAATCACTTCAAAGCCCGGTGATGGCAATACAGTCATGCTATAAGAAAGATCAGTTCATATCAGTTTTCTCAGAATTCCATACCAATATACTTTATTAATGTGATTAAATCACATTTTACGATACAAATGTGTAAGTGAATTTGTATTTAGGTTAATAACAGTTTGGGTGCAGTCTCAGTTTCAAGAGGGTAGACTTTCCTTCAAATAGCTGAAATGGGAAATGTTCACATCATCTTTTGACCCTCCCAAAAAACTTCCTGCTGTTTTCATGATGGAAATAGTCGTTCCATTTAAAAATCTTTTCTATGAGATATCACAGACGTTTGCATACATATTTTAGATGTCCATTTCAATAAAGGAAATTTCATGTCTAAGCTTCTGAAAAAAGTATTAGTTGCTATACTCTTTTTTCATGTTTTCTTCCAGAAGGGTTGTTTCCTTTCCTGAAATTCTTAAGCAGTTCATTATGTGATTTGTAATTTTCTTCTATAAATTACATCTCTTCCCAGACATGAATGTGAAAGACACAGAAATTAGTATTCTTTATTACTGAGCTGTTTCTTTCCATCATAGAAGGAGAAAGATACATTGTTTGCCAAAAGCCAACATTAAAAATAGTTTAAATGTGAGCCCTTAGTAAGAGAAAAGCTTGCTGGCAGATTTGTAAAAAAAAAATCTTCCTAGGTGAATTACTTCTTCGCCAGTGTTTAGCATAGAATAGTGTAGGTTCTGAACAGTCTGCCTGCATAGTCACTCCTGTCCTTCCCGGACAACAGTGAGTCTGAGATAATTTTTTTTTTTTTTAATAGTTAAGAATAAGATGAACCTTAAAAATGCCATGAAATCAAGAGGAGTTTGTAGCAGAACAGAATGCAGTGCAGTTTTCTTTAGGCAGGATAACAAATCAACTAAGAATAGATATTTTTCTACCTAAATAACAAAACAGACATCCACTCTCATCTCTATCACCTCTAATGTGTACAGTGGACCATTCATAAGGAAAGCAGTCAAGATTGTTCTTATGCTAAATAAAAAAGTAATTTAAAGTGATAATTTATATCAGCAAGCATATTTAGATAAAATAAAAAGGAAAGAGTAAGATTTACAAACCGAGTGAAGCATCTGAAGTGGAACTTTGATCAAATACTGGTATGTAAATTGAAGACATAAAAAGACATAAGCTTTTATCACTAATATTCCTAAGTTGCCCGGTGTTCTGCTTCTGCACGTGTCCAAAACTACACCAGATAAATCAAGACTGGGGAGCTCGATACCTAAACCTGACTGAGATTCTCAGACTCAGCAGTTCCCTGATGTACCTTAGCTGGAACATACAAGCTTCGTAACCATGCATTGCATATAACCGCTGTGATACAGATTCCCACTTAAGTTCTCCACGTATTAAACTTTGAGTATGCAACACAGAGACTCACTTAATTTAAGTTCTTTTACAGCTCCAACTCCCTGAACAAACTCTCATACATACATATTCAAAACAACCTTAAAAGCTTTCAGCACAGCAACCTTGGGAGATTTTCTTCAAAGTAGCAAACTGTGAGTTTTAAGTGTTTGCACTTCACTCATTAATACCAGCTGTTAATTTCTAGATGTGTTTATTGATGTGCTATTATCAATATATCCTATATTCATAGGCAATAAAAACAGCATTTAGATGTAATGGGAACGGCGTATTTACAGGATATGAATTAACTATTGAGGGAAAAAAAATACTATTGCTGACACAATTCCCCAACACTTACCACCTCAAAAAGCACTATCAACCGGCATACATATGCAAACAAGTTCAAACAGATTTCACATTGCTAATATGGAACTAGTTTATCCCGCAAATACACAGTGTCCCCTGCTGTGATGAAAGGAGACATGCCCGACATATTAAAGTAATACTGAACAAAGAAAGAGATTTTAGGAAAAGACCCAATTGTTATAAAAGTACAATGCTGAAACATGCTCTCCACAGCATCAATGATTACTGATGAAAGCAATATAGACTTGATATTTAACTGCACCCTCAATTTGATATTGAAAAAAATGCAGAAGAAGGAATCAGTGACATATACTGAAAATTATATTATTTGCTGATGAAGGCAATTATCAGAAGTCCAACAACCAGGATTTCATAACCAGCTTCAGTCATTTCATAATATACAAATCTGCAACTTGGCTACAAGTATGTACCCCTGCCATACAAACAGAAATAACTTCAGCTCTTTCTGCTGAATTAAAGGTTGATGTAAACACTAATAAAGACTGTGGTTAAGGAGATGTGTTGAAAGATCAGCTAATAGTGTATGTCAACCAAACATCATTAGGAAATGTTTTATGGGCAGACAGGCAAAGAAGTACTTTTAGATTTCAAAATATCATCCTATTGAAATAATCAGAAAAAAACTGACTTTATTTACTCAATAAACTATAAACAATTCATATACCTATATTTAGTAATTTTAGAACACTCCAAATGCTTTTATATTGATTTTGCAATTTTTAGTACAAATTAACTAATAATTACCAGAAGTTTGTTAAAGCTACACTTCAAAAAAACCTTTCATTTTTAAAAAATTCAATTATCTAATTGCAAAAATGTCAAGACTTCATTTTTCAAATTAAATTAGGGATCTTCTGCTATTGACCCATACTACTGCCACTTCTAATTTCAAAGCACGAATTATTTCTATTGAAAAATAATTTTGATAGAGAATTCCAAATCAAGTTCTACCATCAGATCTTCTGAGGTTGAGAATAAATTTTAATTGTATAGCTCAATGTGTTAATACTTTCTTTCTTTAAAAAGTTATTAATTTTCACAGAAAAAGAAGAAAAATGCTAAGCCATAAAAAGCTATCAGTAATATTTTTCAATTTAAAAAAATACTTGTTCCATGGCATTATTTTTGCTTTTTTAATATTTCAATTTAGAAAAAAATCTTGAAAAATCAGTATATTTACCACCTCTGTAGAAATTCTACATCCGACAATTTGCGCACACTAAGCCTTTTAAAAGCATCCAGCTCAAATTTTTCAACTTATTTATATTTGACTTTTTACTCTTGTTTTTCCTATTCTCTGAAGCATTGCTGTTCTTTCGAAGAAAAGAGTCAAAATTGGAGAATACGCTCATTATTAAATACCTTAAACATTACATATCTAGATACCTATACAGCATAAGAAGCCAAATAATAAGAAATTTTACAGAAACTATCCTTGAAAACAAATTAATCTAATGAATTGGAGTTAAGTCTCTACACAGATGTCCAAGAAGTTCAAGTAGTTAGAGGAGCATGACACATAGGAAACAATAGCTGTCTTCTTTCTCATCTTGCTTTCTTGGGGTTTGTATTATTGTTACTATTATACATTTTCAAGATTGTGCAGCTTTACCAGCTCTGATAGTCATATCTGATTTTTTGTTTTGCCTCAGCAAAACCATGGCACCCATGAGTAACCCTCTTCCCTGGTTCCCTACAAGGGTCCGTTTCTTGCTCCCTGGTGACATCAGTGGTGGCCTCCTTGCCTACGTCAGGTGAGGTATCTGACTGTTAAGGCAGCACTTGCTGCTCAAGCAGCTGCTCCTGTCTCCTCAGGGAAATGTCAGGAGGAGTATATTGATTCATCTAATTCATTTTTAGGATAGTAAATTATATTAATGGAGGAAAGATTTGTCATGATATGCATGCTCAGTCTGATTGGGGAATGGATCAAGTCCCCATTATCAAAAACAGGCTGCTTTCAGGGAAACCTTTTTTTAAATGCCATGACCCAAATTCACTCTTCAGAAAGTGTGGCTGACAAGGCTTTCCCTTTGCAAGAGCAATGATTTCATTACACTATCACTAACAGCTCTGTTTTCATGTGAACAAGAAAAAGGGACATTTGCAGCTTTAAAATACAACTTAAACTAATTGCAGGAAGATCATGCCAGACTAAACCAATAGCTTTCTTTTAATAAGGTAACTTTATGCTTGATGAAATATCTATCTGGATTTCAGCAAGGTATTTCATACAACACCACATGTGAAAAGGTTACTTGAAGTTGAAAATACAGAGACTAGCAGTGAAATTGAAAGGTGGATAAGGAAATGGCTAAAGAAGAAATGGCAATAAGTTGTTCTGAAAGGTAAAACACCAGGCTGAAAGAGCTAACAACCAAGACACAAATTTTGGCACAAAAAGTATTTATAAATTGGGAATGAAAAAATTAGGATGGAAATATAAATAAGTTTCTAAAACAAAATCCAAGAAAAGATTTCTATCAGAAAAAGCAAAAACTTCTAAGTTGGAGTTTGCTAAGTTTATGATGCTAATACAAGAAACTCAGAGACCAAGAAAGTCCCTGTTGGTCCTGGGTTTCAAAATTTCCTACCCCTCATATTCTTTTATCAAATTCTGTTATCTTAACCATCAGTGTATCACCACATTCTGTATGTAGCCCATGCTTTCTTAATATTTATCTCCTGAGTTACCTGTTTTGAATTACCCAAACTAATATTCTTATTACTTATCACTCATGACCTAAGTGATGAGGTTCCTCACCCTTAAAAGCCCATTTAAGCCATGTTCAGTGAAAAAGTAATCAATGCATTTCTTCACTATGTCTAGCTTTACTGTTGTGCCTTTTCTCCTTCTCTCATTCTTTTTAGTTGCCTTTCTCAATTCTTCACCATTTCCTCCTGCTTTTCTGTTTTTGATTAATACTTATTAACGCTTGTTAACACTGTTTTCCTTAGCAAATATGAGGAATGCCAATAGCAATGATCCATTCTTTTGCATACATTGCCTGCCAGATTCACAGTTCAACTTTGCTTTGAGAAATTAGCTTGTCTAAACCATGGATACATACTACAGATTTGGGAGAGACTACATAAGTCCGAAATATACTTAAGCCTTTCTTGTTTGTCCTCACCAGCTTGAAACAAAAATGCATTAAAAATGTGGTATAGCACAAAATTAGGGGGTAAATATTCTGGTATTGTTCTTTCCATTTACATATTCTGGGTTTATATGAAGTTCATCATGCCTATTTCTGAACTTAGTATATATGTGTAAAACTTGTATAAACAACTCGTAAACCAAATTTTTTTCCTGGACTGTGTGCAGGTGTTCTGCAGGCAGCTGTTCTGCATGTGAACTAAGAATTAAAAAATATCCTTACCTTTTAGGTGGATCTGTGATAAGCTTCGCTCTGCTGGAAATCGCTCTCATATACATCATGCACAAGCCTTACAGGCTAAGAGACCAGTACCTAATAAAAAATTCAAAGTCACTGCACGTAATAGGTAATGAAGTGCTGGTTCTAGGCAGCAGCACAGGAACTTCAGGTGTTTGCTTAATATTCACTAAGCATATTCCTAAATAGTCCATGTACATTTTTAAAAATTTCTTTCACATAATGCTGCACTTTTTTAGATCCTATAAAAGACACTTGTTCAATAATATCCACTAAGTAGCTGGGCCTGGGGAAAAGGTATCATTTGCACAAAAGAATTAGAAAGACATTTAGTAGAAAATGACATATCTTTGAATACAGCATTCCAGTAAAATACTATAAGAACTTAGGCAAAGCAAGTTAATGTTTGCATTACTTATATTTCATTTGCAAAAAAGAATTTGAATTATTAATTTAAAAATATTTAAAGCTTAAATAGCACAGACAGGAACACATGAACAGGTTAACATGTAATGATCATATACATACATTAAAAAATGGAGTATAGTTAGTGAGCTTTTGAATTAGTGAAATAACATACATGAATAAAATAAAACATACCTCGTTTGTAACAACTAATTGTTTTTTCTCTTCCTACATTTCTAGAGTCACTTAGTTTTCACAAATTTTTGCCACCCACCTTTTGTATACTGTTAACTTCTAAAGGAATGGTAAGTACAGAAAATTAAAATATAAGTGGAGAAAGAAGTAAAATTATATAATAGGAAAACTATAGTATGAAAGAAATTGAGGTATGTTGAGGTTGGCAGCTCTCGAGCAATAAAAACTTAATGTATGGCTCAAAATTTAGAAAGCCTTTAAAATGGTGGTTCTTTTGTAAAAATATATGTTGTTTTGGCTTATAAAAAAAGACAGTCCAGAGAGATTTTTATACAAAGTAGCTTGCTCACAAAATTATTTTAAAATATTGAAAAACCTATACAAAAATGTAGACTGAATCTGTCATTCTAACTCCATGAGGACAGTCTCTTCCTTAGTAAGAAAGCCTCTAACATCAGTAAGTCTACTTAGCAGCCTGTGTGGTAGAATCTAGCCCTAAAATATCTTTAGAACAATGTGTAGTGTAGACCTCCTTTCTTCATAATCCACACTAGAATGTACAGTAGAAACAGACTTAGGTATAATTCTGTTCCCCTCACACAAAACTCTGAGATCCAGGAACCATCTGTCTTCCCCCAAAACACATTGAACCTTCTCATTGTTTTCTTGCTTCTTCTATAAGCAATAAATTTAAGGAAATACACAAACGTGTGTGTATGCATGTGTGCATATGTCCGTGTAAACCTCGAGGGGGAGAAAACACTATAGCAAACGAAAACAAAAGTAGAATTGATTGGACTTAAAAATATTCAGGCAACAGATTGACTGCTGTTAAACTCTTGGATTACTTTCCAATGTCCAGTACTATCCCTCACTTCTTCTCAAGGGAGAGTGAAAGAATTGCTTATTTTTCACGAGAGGTAGGACCTTGAAAGACAGGTAATGGCCATTTTGCTGCAAGATCATATAACCACAAACTCTGAAAACTTGATACTTAAGTTGAACAATAATTTCAGGGATGTGGATTTTGAAAAATGGTTATGTTCCTCCATCTCACTATGGCATCCTTCCATGGTAAGATAAACCTGATGTACACACATGTAAGATTCATACAGAAGAAATGCCATAAGGGAGAAAAATGGGAGAAAAGGCAACACTTCCACCAATAAGCAAATATGGGCCAGGTGCGAGAAATATACCCAAACCAGTTCAGATGCAGGTAGAGCACTATTGTAAGTCTATTTTTGCATGCCCGTTTAAATTCTGTAAGCCTCCATAAATGCAGTTATCATTACCATTGTTGCCTTATCATTCTCAGTGATTGCTCTCTTTCAGTCAAGTACAAAGGCAGGCTGAATATAAATGTTTTGTCATAAAACTGCTATTCAAACAATAAAAAGGGTTATAATAGTACTAAAAAAATCACCCCCAGGGCTGCAGCACAGACTGGTAGTATGCATATTCAGGCAGCACAAAGCAGTTCTAGTCACATACTTCTACCCATAGGACCCTTCCACTGCATCTGTACTTAATATCAGCATGTTGCCAAAAGTGATCCAGATATTATCAGGTAGTCAAGATATACAGAACGTTTTGGAATCTCATTCAATAAAAGGAACACAGTTTAATATTATTGCGTATATGTATTGAATTCAGCAAATATCAACAAATTTAGCTTAAGGATTTTTCTTTAATTTTTAAAAAGAAAACGGCTTCAATTATGTTTTTTGCCTTTATCCAAAAATGCTTTTGTTGGTCCCAGGTCTAGCCATGTAGTGCCACCCAGGGGCCAACTGCAACATGGTTCAACACTACCATCTTGCCAAATAGTCTCAAAAAAGCATTATGCAATACATCCCAGACTGCCTTCTGCACAGGTTTAAGTATTCTTTTTAAAATGGTGTCCTTTGCTATCCTTTTTTGTAGCATAGAGACAAGAGAGGTAGGGTCAGGTCAGGCACGGAAGGGTGAAAGAACACGTAACAAGCAAGGGACCACCAAAACAAAACAAACTAATTACTCCCATAGAGTGACAGGATGGTTATCTGATCCAAAAAAAGAAAAAAAGAAAAAAAGGAAAAAGAAAAAAAACCCCACAGGTAGAATTTAAAACAAAAGGTTTATCAGCAACAAAAGCCCACTGCCCTGGGTAAATGTGCTTCTTTGCAACAATAAAGACAAATAAAGTGCTAAAAAAGGATAAAGCAGGAGATTACAGACCTAGCTGGGGTTTGATAAATGGCACTCTACTCCACTCTGCTTATTGTGTACTTCATACCTCGCTCTTGAATATGGAACAGAATTTTATTAAAGATTTAGCCACGGTGGTGGTGGTGACTGGCTCACAGTAATTTTCCTACAAAGTAGTTTAATCTATCACAGGGCAGACAGTGCACCTTCTTACCATGTATCATATCTGTCTATTGAGTAAGTGCTATCCAAATCCAATTTCTTTTCATTTTTGGAACCCGTGATGCATATTCAAGATACATTTTCTTTTTGTCTGTGGCCTAAATTAGGTGCTGTATAAAGAAAAAAAGAAAAAAAAAAAGTGAAGTAATAAAAAAGACTGGACTCTGGAGGCTACATTTCTCAGTGGGCATTTTCTTTTCCCTCTTTTTTTTTTTTTTTTTTTTTTAAAGATTCACTACCGTACTTAATGATGCAAAACAATGGGCATGTATGGTTGTCACTGCACTCACGACACCGCCGTGCACAGCCATACCTCCAAATCCTTGCCCCAGCTCTTACAGGTGAAACTTATAAAACCACTGCAATAAAGCTTTAACTTTCTTTAATATTTCAATGCTTGTTTTCTGTATTTAATTAAAATAACGATCAAAATCATTGTGCTTTATTTTACTGAAGGATTTGAGGCTGGAAAAATTGTTGGTTTAGGCAATCAAAAATAGAGTCTAAGGATTTAGAAATTACAGAATGGTTCTTTTTTTTACCCAACCAAGCCTAAGATACAGCTTCTAACAATTCCTTCATTTTAACTGTAAAAGACCCTATGTGATTCAACAAGAATCTAAGAAATTAAGTACTTCTAGTGTCTGATAATTTCTCATTTCTAATATGTATTTCCTCCCAGTCCATTGCTTTTGGTTTAGGGACTGGGGGATTTTTCCTTTTCCTTACTTCTGTATGTCTGCTGAGCATGTTTGCCAAACTGAGAGAAATTCAAGATGTCTAATCCAAAATTGATTGTTACATCTAAAGGCCTCTTTTTTTGGAAACTACCATTAATATAGAATATAGTAGTCCTCCCAGATCTCAGCACGAAGCACATCAAATCATAAAATATACAGGCAGTTCAACAAACTTTCCAGGGGCAATTAAAGGTGATGGACTTGGTCCTTTGTGGTTTGTATCCTCTGTGTATTAGAGGTATTAGGTATTCCATTCCCTTTGTTAAACCAGCACCTAAGATCAGTGTATGCATTTCAAGGTGATAATCAGAACGTTTAATCTAATAACATGTTTGAATTTATGCCTGCTACACTATGGACGATTATCAGATGTTAAATTTAGTGTGCCAAGAGAAAATTTATTTTATATATGAGTATTTTTTTACCTAGAGTAGCTTCCAAAGGGCAATCTTGGAAATGTGAGAGTCTTAGCCTAGAAGAACTAGCCGATATCATCAAATCTATTCCAGCTTTGGTCCCATGGAAGGATTTTTTTCAGGTTGTATCAACATGAATCTTTCTTTCAACTTGATCTTCTTTTTTGACATATGCAACAGGCTGAAACAGTTACCTCTAACATGTTTTTTCACTTGATATCCACAATACCATATTTTTCTCTTGGACTTTCTGTTTCTAATCTCTGTCTTCTTATCACCGTATTTTTCATTAATAATTTAAGCATCACTATCCTAGTGCCTGTAGACATAGTCCCATTCAGGTCTGAGACTTCAACAACAGCAGAGACTACAATAAATGGTGTTCACATACTCAGTAGTAATGATTTTCATTAGTCTCTGCAAAATGTGTGCATGACTAACAGTTTCAGTCCATATTTGACCTTAGACAAAACTACTGAAAAAGCAAGTTAGATTAGAGTACTCTGAGTTTGCTGAGAGCTTATTACACCCTAGAAGTTGTTCTCAAAGTCTTTCCTAATCAGTTCCCTGCCTCTACAAGGACAACACTTACACTCATACAAGAATTGAAAGGATTGCCAAATTTTTCATTTTGTCATGGGATTTCTTCCCTGATTCCACTACAGAGCGTATTTTTGTTTAGTGAACAATATACACTGTTAACATACACTTTGAATGAAAAAGCGTACAGCTTAACCCTTTCATTTTCTACTATTTCAGTTTTCCCCATAGTGTTAATATTACAGAATCTCATTATTTCTCTGTTCAGTTGTAAATCACTCTATGTCCTGTTTCTTCCAAGCTGACAGTTTAGTCACCTTTGACTGCAATGTCCACTACTGCTCCTGTGAAGGGTGTTCTCTGAGGTAGCAGCACTCATGTAGTGATGTCCTGTGAGAGCCTGAAAATACTTTTAATGGAGCTGAAAATTGATGGAGTTCAATTCTTGCAATTTTTCCTCAAAAGGCAGGCTTTTTCATGACTTTTTATGTTTATTGAGGTTACAGTTGTGCTGCTTCTTTTGGTCTTCTAATCCTTTCTGCCTAATGTCTTTTTTGCAGCACTGCAGATCCTCTATCGTATCCACAGCATCAGGGCACTGCCTACTCTGAGCATCTTTCTGGTCTTACTTTACTCTTACTTAGCAAAGTAAATGACTTTTTAAAAAAGCGGATTGGTCAGCACCAGCTTTCCAAAGTTTTCTGTCCAAGGTCCCAGACCCATCTGGGTTTCAGAGAAAGGACTCAGTTAGCTCCCCAACCTGCAATATTTAAATTTTCCTTTAAATAACTCCCAAACACTTTTAGAGTTTCATCTTTGCTTAGAAAATGCTTAGAAAAAGCATCTGTTTTATATTTATGTGGAATGGAATACTCTTCAAATTTCTCTAATACAACTAGTTTTCTCAGCTGATTTAACTGAGAACTACTGAAAACATCAAGTGATCATCATCCTATCAAAAGAAATAATACTACCACTTAATGTCTTTATTCTGAGGTATCTATTTCTTGCAGTTACTTACTAGAAGTGTATGTGTTGTCAACTACAACTTATGCTGTTGTCCTACACATCTTAGAATCATAGAATCATAGAA
>NW_009196265.1:0-1281 GCF_000690835.1 Fulmarus glacialis | reverse complement strand
CTGGCCAGGTAACCGCGCCGCCTTCCCTCCTCCCCTCCCCGCATGAGCTGGGTGCGCCGCGGCCCCCCCGGGAGCGGGCATGGAGCACGGGGGGCTGGAGCCCTTGGGAGCAGGTCCCTGGAGCCTCCCAGGACCAAAGGAGACCATGGAGACCCTCCTGGATTGAGAGAGACGACCATGGAGGCCCTCTTGGATTGAGAGAGACAACCATGGAAACCCTCTTGGACCAAGAGAAACCTTGGAGCTCCTTGGACCACGGGAAACCCTGGAGCCCTTCTCGAACCAAGGAACCATGGTGACCTTGGATTCAGAGAGACAACCATGGAGCCCCTCTTGGGCCAAGGGAGACCATGGAGCTCCCCAAGGTTCAAAGGAGCCCCTGGAGCCCCTCTCAAACCAAGGGAGCCCCTGGAGACCCTCTTGGACCAAGAGAAACTCTGGAGCTCCTTGGACCAAGGGAGCCCCTGGAGCCCTTCTCGAACTAAGGGAGAACCTCTTGGATTGAGAGAGACAACCATGGAAACCCTCTTGGACCAAGGGAGCCCCTTGACCCCCCCCAGGGGCCAAGGGAGACCACGGAGAACCTCTTGGACCAAGGGAGACCATGGAGCCTCCCAGGGCTAAGGGAGACCCTGGAGACCCTCTTGGATTGAGAGAGTTGACCATGGAGACTCTCTTGGATTGAGAGAGACAACCATGGAACCACTCTTGGACCAAGGGAAACCCTGGAGCTCCCCAAGGATCAAGGGAGACCATGGAGCCCTTCTCAAACCAAGGGAGACCTATGGATACCCTCTTGGACCAAGGGAGCCCCTGGAGCTCCCCAGGGCCAAGGGAGACCACGGAGACCCTCCTGGATTGAGAGAGATGACTATGGAGATCCTCTTGGGCCAAGGGAAACCTTGGAGCTCCTTGGACCAAGGGAAACCCTGGAGCACCCTCTCGAGCCAAGGGAGACCATGGAGACCCTCTGGGATTGAGAGAAACAACCATGGAGACCCTCTTGGGCAATGGGAGACCACGGAGCTCCCCCAAAGTTCAAGGGAGACCATGGAGCCCTTCTCAAACCAAGGGAGACCATGGAGGACCAAGGCAGCTCCCGGAGCTCCCCAAGGATGAAGGGAGGCCCTGGAGGAGACCTTCAACCCGGGGAGCCCCTGGAGCTCCTCTTGGACAGAGGGAGCCCCCGGACCCCTTGGCCCAAGAGAGACCCCGGTGCCCAGTCCCACCGTGCCAGGGTGCCCAGTGGGGGGGGGCGGCGGGTACCCCCCACCCTCTTCC
>NW_009196264.1:0-410 GCF_000690835.1 Fulmarus glacialis | reverse complement strand
GGTGAGTCCCAGCAAGAACCCCGCGGACCCCAGTCCTCCAGCTCACCCCGCACCCGCTGCGCTGCACCCATCCAGGCCTCGCCAGTGGGTCTGCATTGCCGGGGCCCTGCCGGGAGGTGGCATCCCTGTGCCACCACCTGGAGCCATGCCTGAGGCTCAGCATCTTCCCCAGCTTCTCCTGCACCGTCTTTGCCTTCGGGCAGACCGGCTCGGGGAAGACCTACACCCTGATGGGACCCCTCGCCCAGGTACAATGCCATCTCCCCTGCCTGACCTGATCCTGATGGTGGGATGGGTTCTTCTCACATGGTCGTGGGTGCTGGCGTGGTGGAAGGAGGTGGGTGCCAAAGTGGCGTGACTGCTCGCCCTCCTGGCATCTCTGCAGAGCGAGACGCCGCCGGCAGCCCCTG
>NW_009196263.1:25611-38486 GCF_000690835.1 Fulmarus glacialis | reverse complement strand
GCCGGGCTGGCCTGCTGCCGGCCGGGGGGCTCTGCCGGGCTGGGCTCTGCCCCTGCGGGCTGCTGATGCTCTGGGGAGGGGGGCACCGGCCAAGGGAAGGGGAACCGCGTCCGACTCCGTCCATCGCTCGGAGCAGCGGGGTAAGCGGTCGTGCGGAGGGGATAAGCATTCACCCTCTTACGTGCTTCGAAGATGTTTGTGGCAGAAATCTTTGCTTTTCTAAAGGAATCTGTAATTCTTTTTAACGTAGGAAATTTTTTTTAATATATTGATGGAGTTAGGTGGCGATACTGATGTGGGATACAGGTGACTAACGCGTTTCTTGAGGACACGCGTAGAGGTGACTGTAACTGGAAGGCGAACACTCAATATTTCCATTTTGTTTTCTCACTTTTCTTCCCTCGCTTCCGGGCTGACACATTGTGCCGTGCACAGGGTCCTCCTGGTCACATCCCTTCTGAACAATAACATCCTCTCAGCTGGCAACTCGTGGACAAAAGCAAATGTTTCCTAATGAGGCTAAGACAAATTAATTGCAAAGTTCCCAAATAAAAGCTTGTATTTAAAAAAAAAAAAAAACAAACAAACCAAAAAACTTAAGTTTCATTTTGGATTTTAAAATGCCATTTTCCTGTAGACGTCCTGCAAGCTTGTATGAGAACAGTGCGTGTGTGTGTGTGTGTATGTGCGAGTACCACTTTTTTCTTTATCTCTTAATTTGGGGATAGAAGATTCAGTTGTAATTTAGGGACGCAGTATTGTAACTCCTTAGAGACTGCCTTTGAGTCCATTACAGCCTGGCAGCATTTAAACGGCCCCACAAGAGTATACAGGGTTGCAGGGATGTTTACATGCAGTCCTCAAACACAAACTGAGAACATGAACTTCAAATTGGGGATAATCCAGGATCAGGAAGAAAGCTGTTTTTATATTAAAGTGCTGGAAATAAAGGTGGTTCAAAGGCATTACGTTATCTTGGAGGAAACATTTGAATTGCATTGTAGGTTTTCATGCTCTGAATATTGTGCATGTAAAACATGTCAGTGAGTTAGTATGAACCTTCATTTATTTTAGCTCTTTTTCTTCCTTGAGCCTCCCACCTGAGAGTACATCGGCACAAGAAGCAGGTTTCTTTCATTACCTCACAGGAAAAGGTAGTCATAAAAATGTTTTTGAGTAAATCTATCCATTTCACGGTACCGTGCTTCGTACAATTCTGCATCCGTTGGTTTCTGCTTGAAGTAAAAATTACAGGGGCTTGTTTTGTGCTGGAACAACCTTTCATATTTTCTAAGGGATGTTTCTGTATTCTCTCACAGGCACCGTGAGAGCAAAATTTGTCTCTGGGTGTTCTAGTGATATTTAATAATGGTATTTGTATAGATGGACAATATCTGTATTAATGCCTTGATAACCTGTGTTGGGTAACGTAATTTGGAAATCTTTTCTGGAAATAGACCCAGTCTGGCTTGTACTGACAGGTTTGGGAAGAAAATAAGATATTCTTGCATGCCAAAAGATGATACGGTACTTATTTTCTTATATTGGATGGGAGATTAAATCCAGTATATCTTGTTGATTTGTTTTCAGCAAGTTGCAGTCACAGATTTGTACGGTGCAACTGTTACGCATTCGCTCACCTCGACAGGGAATCTCATCTTGTTTCAGGTGGTAAATGTCTTTCATAAAAAGTTTCTAGAAATCCACGCTTAGTTTCACTTACACCAGTTCATCATGATGAAGGAAGAAGTGTTGCCATCTAGCTTAACTTGATAGCTTATAGCTGGGCAGAAATACACTAATTGCAAATTATTTAGTATTTTCTGAAGCAGTTTCCATGTTTGACATAGATGCATTTTCTGTATCGAGACGTATTTCTCTCAAGATAAGTTGTTCACTAACACAATTGCTTTTTATTAGTGATTAATTCAATTTTTTTCTCACCCCAAGTTGTTCTTATAGGCTTTTTTGTATACTGGGAAGAGGGCTCTGTTTGGCAAAGTGTATAGAATATAGCAAGTGCAATTCCTGGTTTGCATTCAGGTCGCCCAAGTTCATAAGAAGACTCTAAAACAATCTACAGGGAATATCCAAAACTGAAAAAGGAGTAAGTAGCCCAGAGTGGGATCTTTGAGCAGGACGTGCAAGAGCATCTAAGACTGGGTGACAGTTGCTTAATGGCTGATGTTGCGACGTGTGTGCTTCAGTCACTAGGCGGCTTTCTAAAATTCCCCCGCCTAAGGAGGACAACTAAGGCTCACCAACAAATGCATCCCGTTTTTCTCTTCAAGGTGTTGTGACGCTGTCGGAAAGCATCGTTCAGGATGCTTACAGCATATATGTTGGCCTTGTAACCCATACCTTGAAGAAAAAAAAACCAACGCACTGTCAAATGACAGTGTTGGTACTTACCTGAAAAGACAGAAACAGGTCTGATTAGAGCGACCAGCATGGAGTTTCATGGCAGAGATCTTTGGAAGTAAGTAGAACCTGCTGAAAGCAGGGCACCCATGTTAAACCACATTTTGAGAGCAGCTGGACATTTGTGGCTCGGTCACCAGCTTTTTTACCGTTACTGGACTCAACTGCGATTTTGAACTGAAGTCGCAGTTCTGCGGAATGATGCGGAAAACCGAACTGTAACTGCACCTTTCAGAGCAGAGGATGGCATGATAAGCGAGGGAACGATAAACACGTTTTATAGCTGAGCTGAACTTGGCAGGCTTAGAATGGGAGAGCAGGACTGAGCCACAATTTTAGTAGTTCAGACTGAGATTTGGAAAAATACCTACTTGTGCTACATTACATATAATGTATTAACAACTTTAATATATTAAAAAGTCATAGTGGGAAATGGGAAAAAAACTGACAAATGCTCACAAGACTTATTTCTATCATCTGTTTTTACTTAACTTTGGTCATCATGTGTTTGCCTTGAGGGAGGTAGAAACTTGAGTACTCTAATTGTACATAAAAGGCTGTGATATTTCCACGCTGGAATTGTTAATTGCTCTCTTACAACATTTTATCTGTATTTAAATTGTTGCTTTTGGTGAGACAACTGTAGCAACATACTTGTGAGAAACGCTTCAAGTCCAGGGTCAAGAAATGCTTAGCCCCTGCATTACTTGCTCTCCCTAGAACATTACTGAATGGCGTCCTTGTAGACACTCATGGTATGTATTCACATACCTCAGATGCAATAGAAATAGTTTAGTAGCTCTCCCAGTTGCAGTATCCTCTGAAAAGTGTTAGATAGTCGTGAAGTTACCTATTTAACAACTTCAGTGTTGCACTGGTCCTTTTAGTTCGCCCTCTACCCCATCAGTCCATGCATCAAGAAAAGTTCTTGAGTTTCTACGTTAAATTCTCAATATCACCACTTTCAGTAAGCCTGATGATAAAAAACAGTGTAGAATTACTGGGTTTATTATGGTAATGCAATTACACAACATTTCAGTGAAGAACTGAGCTCCTGAAAGACTGTGAGCGCCAACAAGCCCGACAGCACGTTCCGTTCCGTTCTTGAACACGAAGAGTTGCCACTGAGACTCTCTGATGGTATCTGGAGTACAGGGACACTAAGTACGGTGCATGTCACTTCTCAGAATCGCCCTGCAATCCATGCAGCACTGGGACTATCTTAGATGTTATTTTGCCATTCCTATTTAACTTGACATGACACCTACCACTGTGGAGAAGGATATGGGGAAACAAGATTGTCAAAGCAAATCGTGCACTAGTGGAAGTTTTCAGCGCCTCGCTGGCTACTTGCACACGGGTGAGGGGCCAGGGGCTGGATTGTCCTCCTCTTGACTGTGATTTAAAGAGAGGAATGTGAAATCCAAACTCGTTAAGGTGGTGGTTTTCAGTGACTGAGGGATCTGTTGCTTGGGGCTGAGGCGTACCTTTGGCAGTCTCGGCGCCGGGCAAACGGCTGGAAGCTGATTCATGTTTTAGTACTTAGAGCGTGTCTGGGTATTGAGTCCCGGGAAATTCTTGCTTCCAGCACCGAGGCATTAAGCTCTGCTGACGACCTACGGCACCTGCAGAGCCATTTCTTGGTGCTGGTAAATGGGCATCGGGTCTTTCCCCGGCACTTCCAAATTTGTCACCTTGTTTCCAATTGTCCAACTTTGCCAAACTTCAACTGTACGTAGGCCGAAAGGTTTCATCTTGGGCTTAAGGTTTAAATCTCTTTGGGAAACTTCAGTCAAAACAGTGCATGTTCTTTTGAACCCGGGGTTATGTTGTGGTGGGGTTTTGCCTATGTTCAATACTCTTGAAGATGTTTCTTTGAAATCCTTTGTCACTTCGGTGCTTTGGGACAGGAACTCCAATTCAGGTAGGGGAAATGATCTCTGTATAGAGGATGCCTGCCATGTTTTGTTTTTACCTCTGCCTTCTGTTCTGATTTGGCCAAATATATTAATGTTTGTAAAAAACAGATAGCATGTGCTCAGCAAAAGTGGTTTTGGTATGTGCGTGTATCTTTATTTTATACCAAATAAAATCTGCATTGGTTTTATCTTCAGTGAGCATGCTCAAACCTCTTTCTTTCCCATAGAAGAGCTCAGTGTGGTATAGGACATACAGCAGGGGGAATCAAAGCCACGTAACTACGGCTGGGACTGCGGCGCTGGGGCTGAGCAGGGAGGGGTCTGACATTCCCACTGGTGCCTTCTCCTCTAGCCCCTCTTGCCCCGTTGCTGGTAGTCCTAAGGCAGACTCCTGAATCCAGCGTTCAGCTTTCAGTGCTTAATAATGGAAAGGACTATAGGTGAGAGGGAGAAGACATTGATGACGGATGGGGTAAACACGACAGGGGAAAGGAATTGCCTTTGCGTTGTGGAGAGCGGGATTGGTTGGGCAAAGGGCTTGGGTGTGAGGGATGAGGGACTGGGACTTGATGAGAAGGGGCAGCTGGAAGCTGTGACTGGTTTAATTGGAAAAGGCAGCTAGGAGCATGTGAGAGGAAAGGAAGGGACACGGAGAGAACAAGCTGGGACGAAAAGTAGGGACCAAGAGCTGGGCTGCAGTGAGGCGCTGGGAATTGCCCCGAGAGCATTGTTCGGAGGAGGTGGAGGGGGAGAGTTCAGGGGGATGGAGAGCAGGGTGAAGCCGAATCCGAATCACAGAGGGAAAACTGGGAGTTCTTCAAAGTCAGGTCTTCCTGCTTCTCTGTTCAAATGGCTGTGCAGACAACTGGCAGCCCCTCCGGTGGAGTGCTGGTCCACACACCAACGGTGACTTGCCTTCTGCTATCCCTTTCTCAGCCCATACAAACACATTTCTCCTGCAAACCAGACTCTTCTCTTCCCCTCTGCATAAGGAATTTATTAACTGCCCCATAGCTCTCCTAGCAGCATTGGGGTGGGAGGCGTGGGAAGAAGTGCTCTCCTGCAAAACTGAGGTTGTAAAGCTTAAGCTTGTAAAAAGGGAATCTTCTCCCGCCTCCTGGTACTGTCAGGCTCAGCTTGTGAGTGCAAGAGGTGATGTGAGAGCTGTCTCATCCAGCTGCCTTTGCCTGAGGTGCATTTGGGAGTGCCTTTGCTGTCCCTTCTGCAGTGGGCATTACCACCAGCCGCCAGAACAGAGGGCTCTGGGGGAGGTCCTTGTCCGTCTCCTTGGTTCAAGTGACAGGTGCTTGCACACTGGATTTAAAAGTCCCAGTTCTAGCAGTGACTCACGTGTATATCACTGACATCTATTGCTTTCAGCGTGAGCTTTTTAAAAAATGCCAGGAAACCTCTTGTATGCACACACTGTTACAGAGACGTTCAATGTCTGTGCTGCGAAGTCAAGTGCTGAAGGGTATCTGCTGCCTCCCCTTTCGTGCCCCTTGACAGTCATCTATCACAGGTGGTTGGTTTTTCTCCTCTACAGCACTTGGTCAACGCACGAGGTTAGACCCATCTGGGGCAGAGCGGATCATGCAACACATCTGGCACCGTGAGCATTGCCTGCTCTGTGGCAGAAGTTAGAAAGGGCGCAGGAATCTGGTAGGAGACTGAAGGAGGAGAAAGGACGGGGGCAGTGTCTCATGGTTGAGGTATTCAAAAGCTCTCAGAGGAACTGGACTCAGTCCCTGGCGCCAGACTATCTGTGAGATGTTAGACAAATAATTTAGCTTTTCTGAAGAGGCCAAGTCCGAATCGAGCTGCCAGATGCCGAGTGACGCATTTGGTATTCTGGAGTTGGCTTTGCAGAACTGCTGTAGCAGCAGCCAGTGTGTGGGTGTGCCTGGTCAGGGAGCACCGGTGGCTCACGGGGGGACCCCGAACCCCTGAGCGAGCTAGTTGTGAAAAGGGCAAATGTACGGTGGCATTAATGCATTCTTTCTCCTAGTTGGCCAAGTCCCAAGGGGATGAATTCAGATTTTTAATAGGTACAGAGAAATGTCAAGTGAAATAAGAGCCCTCTGTCTTGGAGAAGACTGAGCTGTGTGGTTTATTTAGCCTCGAAGTCAAGGTTGAAAGAGGACAGCGGTGCACAGCAGCATGAGTAGCAGTGTGGGAGAGAGGTAATCAAGCCATGGACAATACTGGCATAGGAACAGATGTCTGTACATGAGCAATGAATCACTTCAGCCTGGAAGTTGGGAGAGGTTTTTCTTTAACCATGAAAACAGCGTGCTCTCGAGCAGGAAGGGAGGGAAAAAAGACAACTCATTTTAAGAGGTAACTCCATTAATTTAGAAATAGAAAGGAACTGATATGGTAGGCAACCGTGTTATGGGAAGAGATGAAGCTATGTGATCCAGGAGCCCCAGGGTCTGTGGAAAGTTCTGTACAGAGTGCTGAAGTCTTCTGAAAAATTAGCTTTACTGCACAAAAAGACCCGAGCCCCCGGTTTAAAGATACTTTGTACATTTTGTTTGTGCTCTGTGGGAAGGAGGCAATGCTGACCTTCACGGAAATGTAGTAAAATAGTTTGTTCCGGAGTACTCTGCAATATGTTAATGTCTCATAACATTTCCTAGGAGGAAATCTGGTAGTTTTGTCTCTGCCAGGATTTGAATAAAATGTATTAGAGCTGTACAATAAATCAAGAGGAGAACAAACCCCCCCACCATTAACTCAGTAAATTTTGCCCTGTTTTTTTGAGAAGACAGGAGCTGAGGGGCAAGGAAAGGCGGCGTGTGTTTGCGTAAGCAAAAGCTGCGTGGCTGTTCACTTGCAATGGGTAGAAATCCCAGCTGTGCAGGGTGTGGGGCCATACAGCCCTAACACTACCCTAGCTGTGGATGAGCTGTCTTTAATGTTTTGCCATAGATCTGTGAAATGATTAGCCCCTTGTTTATTTATGCACACGCATGAAACAGTATTAGTTTCAGGTGTGCTCTGGATAGCAGTTAAAGTGCAGCAAAGATGTAAGTGCACTTGTTAAAATAATGGGAGAGGGCTAAGTACAGCAGAGGCCTCTCTGATGGCAGTTTTGGAAACCTTTCCTCGGCTTTTCACAATCATTTCAGCTGCTGCTTGAGCAGGGGTGACTTGGGTGAATTGTTGTGTTCCCCCCCCCTTTTTTTTTCCTAAAACCATTTTAAGAACAATTGGTGATACCTAGCTTTATCTCAAATGGATTTAAAGACAATTGGACGGGACATTTGTCACCTGTCCCAAGCTGTTCTTAAAATCATTAGGGATGGAGACTTCCCATCCTCCAGCAGCCATTTACTCCATTATGTCAGTACATCCACTGTTAAAAACTGCTCTCAATCATCTATTTGAATCATCCTTGATTCAGTTTAAGCCTGTTACTTCTCTTACTGGATGTGGAAAACAGCCTGCTACCACTGCTCTGTGCTAACTTGGTCTTATCACAAGCATGTAATTATGTTTCTTTTTTACACAACAAGAAGAAAGCCCAACTAACCAGCTTTCAAGCCTATTAGTTTCCAGTTCAGGTCTCAATTTTACGATTCTTGTTTTGATAAAGCACTTTGGTTCGTTCATCCTTTCATATTGAGCAACTTCCATACTCCACCTGACTCAAGCCCCAGTTCTGCCTTGATGCCACAGAGCGGATAACCAGATAAATATTTCCGTCATTTATATAACCTCAATTTCTTGCATGAAAAGAGGTGCTTTTGCTTACCTGACACTTGGTCTTGGCTGTTCACAAGGGTTTTTATATCTAAGCTGTGGAAACTGATAGAAAGCGGGACCCAGCCTCGAGCTGCTTTCTGACCAAGTGAGTGACTGCTGGTTATACGCTGTAGCAAATGAGGAGTCACTTCAGTATGAATTTCATTTTGCACCTTAAATTGTAAATTGGAAACCATATCGTCCTATTGATTCCCAGTAAATTCTTAGTAAACTATTTGTGTTAGTTGGCTCTTCTAAGAACTTACAATTAAAGCAGTTACATTCAGACTGGAAGTAACTAGCCAGTATTTCTTAAACCTTGTTCCGCAATGGGAAAGGAGTTAAAATCTTGACAAGTGATATAGGTTATGTATCTGCCTTGATACTTCTGCACTGGAAAATGGCCATCCTGCTGCTTTTAGCTCTCCACTGTAGGTTAACATGTTGCCTCTGAACTGGTAATGCCATCCTTGACGGAAACAGCTAAATAAGCTGTTTTAAGACTGAATAAACTCGGCTTATTTCTAAACTGAGTTTCAGGTTGCTTGGAGCTGTCGAAGTGTATCCGGTCATGCCTGTACCTACAGCTCCACGATTCCTGCCAGGGGGAATTCCAGCCCCGAGACACTGAGCTCCCCGGGGCTGCCCCTGGAGCACTCCTCAGCGGGTGGAGGCTTTACTGGCTACAGAGCAGGTGGGTGATGCCCCATCCTCATGGCAAAAATCCCACCCTTCTGAAGAGTTAGGCTGTCCTTTAATAAAGTTTATTTTAAAAACTTCACTATCGCATGGGAGAGGAAGGTCCAAGGATAAGTGGGAGAGACATCTCTTGTGATCTGTTACAGAACAGCTAGGATAATTTTGATGTAGACATTTAATTAATATAACTTTTTCATCTTCTAACGATGCTTTGATCTGGGGAATGCAGAAGCAGTATAGGGCTCTACAGAATAATTCCCAAGACTTATTGCTGAATGTCTGCAGGGCTTCGTCACTGCTCTATCCATGAAATGTTCATTCCCTACTGAGTGGTTTTAAACCAAGGTAAAAACTATCTAAGGAAGGTGATAGTTACTCCTTAAACTAAACCAGCTGTAGTACTAGAAGCATCTAACTGTGAGCAGTAATTTGAATAGCTGTAATGGCATAAGTGCAATTAATACAGAGCAAAGCTTACATCCTTTGGACAGTCAGGTTTTGGAATAACTGCCAAAAGGTAAAATTAGGTTGATTATTGTAACCAAGTGCTTTCACACATCACCCTCCAAACAAAGTGTGAACTTCTACAAGAAAAAAATGCACATCCATCTTTGCAAATTTTCTTGCATAAAGGCCCGGGATGGCCCACCTTCCTTTTTAGAAGCATTTTTTTTTTCTTACTGCTGCCTCTGCCCCACGCAGCTGTGGCATCTTTGTTGAGGCAGGCAGCTATTGATAGCTTCAGTAACCTGAGGGTAGTTTTGTTTACATTTGCCCATAACATTGTAACAGCTAATTCCTTCCTAGTGAAGGGAGAACTACAGGAGAAGTTTGATGGTGTTCCCTTCTCCTCCCTTTCTAAATACCAATAGCCAGGGTAAATCCCGTTTTGTCCTGTTTATTTTTGCAGTAGGGTTTTACCGACATGCGCGTTGCTCGTGCCCGAGGAGACTTTCTCCCGTGGTCTATTAGACAAAACCGCACCTGCGCGCCCCTGGGCTCTCCTGCCTTTTACTGCCTTAAACCGCTCAATGCTGCTGCTTCTGTGGGGCCGAACCCCAAATTCCTACTGTGGGCCGAAAAGCCTGACCAACAGGTGCATACAGCTGAAATTCCACTCTGCGGATAACCCAGCCGGCACTTGGTTTCTCAAGGTCTGGATAGCGAGGGACCCGGCCGGGAGCAGGCGGCTGGAGCTCCGCGGCCGCATCCAACCCCGCAGCGGCCGGCTGCACCGGGGCCTCCCCCGCCCCGGAGCGCACCAGGAAAGCTCCTACCCAGCGCAACCCCCGCTTGCCGTTTTAAAACCCACCGTCGCCACACAAGACACGCTCACCGGCACGATAGGAGAGAAACAATTTTCTGTACAGGATGACTAGCGTACAGCGAGAGGTGGGCTAAACATGGAGAAGCGCTCTTTCCTCCTTCCAGTATAAAGACTAAAAGCTCTGCCGGAAAGACGAGGCTGGAGTTTCTACGGAAAGACAGGCACATTTCGGTACTGCAGTTGGTGTTGACAATTTCACGCCATAAACCAAGTTTCTGTCCCTAGCTGGGGCACGCGTTTAATCACTCATCCTTTCTAGAATAAAGCATGTTTTCAAGATAGCTGTAGTCTTACCTCAGGTTATGCCTCCATTTTTTAGATTGTATGTAATCATTTAATATTCAAATACTATTTCTTGTCCCATAACAAGAGAGCAGACTTGGCTTTGTTCAAGATTTTTAATAGAGATGGATTTGATAATTTTAGTTCATTGATCAGATAGCTTAGAACACATAGTGTATTTAGAAAAAGTCACATTTTCAAGCATTACGCTACACAAAACTGAATGCAGGCTGTCACTTCTTTTCTTCTTAAAAAAAAAAAAAAAAAAGAAAAGAAAATGTCTCCTAACTTCAAAAACACACACGGCCTATGTTACTTGCACGGCTTTGCAGAAATCACTTTGTCTTGGAGTATGGATTAGTTTAGCAGGAACAATTTTTACTTTGTGAGTCCACCCTTGGTTAGGAAAAATAGGAGGTAAATGGATTAACAAAATTGAGTTTCTTTGAGAATACTGAACTCAGTCGTATCGTAGGTGTGTTAATCTTGGAACAGAAGCTATGTTAGGGTGTTTGTTAGATTGATAAAGACTTAAACATCCTTTATTGATTATATTTAAGAATACACAGAATGGCTGGGGTAAAGAAAGACAGTGTGCAGAACGCCTGTAGCTCTTCAAACACAGTTTAATTCTGACCACCATCTCCTATCATTATTTCCACTCCTCCCTTGTTTGATCCAGTTCAAATATTCAGCTGATGTTAGCATACTGAAAATTTACTGAGTACCCTTGAAAAGCTTATTTTTAGAGGGAAGTTCCCACATTTTTGAGGAAAACATATTGCAAAAGCAAAATGGTTTATTTGGATTGAACAAAAAAGTTGAAAACAAGTAGCATTAAAAGCATCAATTCTTGGGCCTCCCGAACAAAGCGGCTCTGTAGTTGTAAGCAGGAAATAGCTGTAATTTTCTTAGATCTCAGTTTTCCAAGATAACACTTGGTAACGTTGAAGAAGAGTCCCTTTCTCATTAAATAACAGTTCTGAACTTCATAACTTACCTGATTACAAGCTTTCCTGTCTTCCTACAGATGCTAAAACCTACTTATTACTGTAAAACCCGATATGCTTCTCCATTGCAGACTCACTGCGGAGCTTCCCTTCTTGACCGCAGGATGAACTTCAGTGCAGGGGGCAGTTTGCTCTCACTGAAAGCAGAGGGAGGGACTGCGTGGCTTTGTCAGCGAGCACAGGCTTTGCGTGTTCAGTACGATAGCGAACTAGCAAAGTCACACTCCCAAATGTAGGGCACCCACCCACTTCAGCCAAACTGAAGTGATGCTGCCTTCAAAAAATAAAGAAGTGACTCACTGCATGCAAAGTACAGCAAAGCCCTCAGATTGCGTCACTGGGAAGACGACAACCGTCCCTGCTCAAAGAAGGTCACACTGTAGGCAGAAGCCTTGCCAACGATTTCATAAGCTACCAAGAAGCGCCCATGTCTTCAGTCTTCTTATGGAGAAAGTGCAAGGTGTGAGGGAAATACTCATCCTGAGGTGCAAGTTCCTGTTTTCATTAAGCTGAAAAAATAATCCCAGTGCTATCTGGTCACTACAGTAATAAATTCCTCAATTTGTATGCAACTGGTATGGTTTTGGTGTAAAATGCATGATAAGACAATGCAAGATAAATAAGACTGTCCACTGGTATCTTACACTGGAATTACCATTCTGCCTAGGCTCCACCTCACGTCCTCTCTGAAGACAGGCAAAGCCCCCCGCGCATCGGTGCTTTGGACAGTACTGCCGCGCAGCTTCTGCACCGGACCCTCAACTCCCCAGCTCGGGGTCTGTGCAGGTACAGCAGAGGGGTTAACACAAGGCGTCTGTTTCCAGCATTGATCTCTTTTATTGCAAAACTCAGACTAGCTCGCTTTGTGTGTATGAGGGGAAAAACCTCACAGCAGCGGTCCCTGACTCTAGCAGGACACGCCTGGGGAAAGCAATGCCACGGAATACCTCCTTAGTCCTCCCCCAACTCCTTGTTGTTCGGGGAGTGCCTGAGGCAGAGGCCAGGTTTGGATCATGTTGAATGACTATCGGTGCAATTGGTCTTGTGGGAAACGCTGACTTTTGAACCTGTTGATATGCTTTTGAACGCAGGGCCTGTTCACTATTTGCTTAGGGTAACAACATTGCCTTTGGTTTTGATTTGCTGCTTCATGTCAGCAGGTACCCTCCTTTGTTTTAGTAACAGGTGAATCACCATTCCCTGTTCTCCTTTGCCGTACCATTTTTAAATTCACAAACATCAGATCTTCCTTTGCCATCTCTTCCACCCAACTGAAACAACCCAACTGTTTACTCATCACATGAAATTTGCATGGTACTTCTGGTTACCTTTTTGCCCTGCTCTGTACCTTTTCAGGTTTTTTTATGTCCTTTCAAAAGTGACCAAAGCTACATGGGATGCTGATAGCAGGGACACATGGGGGATTTATAGAGTAACAGGTTTTTGATTTTGATTTCAGATGCCAAC
>NW_009196263.1:0-25580 GCF_000690835.1 Fulmarus glacialis | reverse complement strand
TCCTGCTATCTTCTGAACGCTAACCAGAATGATTCCAAGCTCTTTCTTACGAGGAGACAGCTATTTTACAGACCATTGCACGTGTATAGTTGGAGGTGCTTTTCACTAAGTGCTACCCCACATTTTACAGTCAACCGTGGGTTCCATAATCCTGGGTAACTGAGTATCCCACAGGTTTTTCACTTTCCTACTCACTCCCTTCTTCAGATCCAGCAGCACAAACCTCTGGACGACATTGCTAGCAACTTCTCTCCATTGTGAAAACTAGTGACAAGATAAGAAACAGAACCAAGAATAAATGGTCACATACTAATCCTGATAGATTCCTCTTCCTAGAGTGACTAAGACAGCATGAGCTAAGACTTTTTGCTAACGGACTTTCCAAATATCTTCTTACAAATGAAATATACCATCCTTCGTCTGCATGATCATTCACTCTTCTTTCTAGGAACAAAGTTAGAATTTACAACTCCTCTTTATCACAGCCATATTGACATAAATCTATGTTTTATTACTATATATAACAATGTTTACTTTCAGCTGTGGCTTGCAGCCCTTCATAAAATAGAAAGGATATCGGAGCAACTGTTGGATGCTCCCAGGTAGGAATCATTAATTGTGTTTTGAGGAAGGAAACTCCAAATCATTTCTGTATTATGAGAAGAGGGTTGAGTTGCTAGCTTTGTCTTGAGGAAAGACCTGCCAATATCAGCTCTTTTAACTTCTGAGATGAAATACGGAGTTTATACATATGTGTCAAGCCACAGTAAGTTTTGCACTATTATTAATCAAATAAGAAGAGGTGACGTATTTCTGACTTGACTACAGATGACAAATATGATCATTTGTTCTAGTACAGCTGAACTCCACAAAAGCTACCAACACCATGTGCCGTCTGCTTCCCAGTGACTCCAAGGTCTATGTGAAATAGGGGAGTACTAAGAAGAAATGGAAAGATGAAGTACTTTGCTGACCTAGGACGGTATCACCATGCTCATACCTAATCGGAAAGTTGTTGACAGAGCAGGAGCTGCAAGCTGCACTAGCATTTCTTCTCTTTAGAAAGGAATGTGTGGATGAGGCCTTAATCAGCACACCCAAACAAAGCTGAAATTACTGCAATATCTCGTCCACACAATTGAACGTTTAGCTAAGTATGTACACAAATCAGCCAGTGGCAGAAAGCCCAGCAGGTGTTTCTATTCCCCCTCCTCCACTGCTACTGTCCCCACAGCATGGAGAGCTTTCACAATATTTTGCTTTTTCTCTCTTCCCCACCCACTGTTGTAGTTAAACGATAATCCCTTGCCATTTAACCTCATTAGGATACTGAGCTCCCAAACTAGGACTCAGAGCACCTGCACGCCGTCATTGCACTAACTGCTTAAGACCAAAAAACTGAGCCCTGAAACTGCAGAGTTGCTGTCCTCCTTAAATCCTCACAGCTTAAACTGCAAATATTTGAAAGATTGTTGTTGGTGTAGCTATCAACACTATGAAAAAGATGTATCAGGGGATACAGTATTATATTCTAGTTCTACTGAACCTCTGCTTACAGTCATTACTTCAGCGTTGTTAAAGACATTTGGTGCAGTAGCACCCAATTTCTTGCACACAAGAGAGAAACACTATCTCTAGGAAGGACTCAATATACATTATGGCTCTCCCCAACACAGCACTTGGCCCACCCCCAGCTTGAACCTATCATACCACGCAGGCTTTAGGTGCTTTGATAATAAGGGAACAGAAGTCACCAGAAGTTTTGGACAGAACACCTGCCGTAGCAGCCCTAGTCAGGACAGCATGATATGCTTTCGATACCTAGTGCGTTTTTATGTTTGAAGTAACCTTAAGACACCTCCTGCAACCTTACTGATGTGTTCGTATCTTAAATGACAAGAGGTTAAGAGTTCTGAGAATGGTAGACTGATGAAAATCAGGTAAAATGCTGCTTCTAATTTTCTGCTTTATGAACAGACCAGAACTAATACACAGTAATGCACATCCTATAACTGCAAAGGAAAGGCACAGGAGCCTGTCTCCCTTAAAGGAAGGAAGAGAATTTGGGACATCCTTAGATGGCTTACGTTCTCCCTGCTCCACTGAAACCAGCTATGGGTCATATCCCTTTCTTTACTTCCGATATCCCAAACTAAAATCAGACAAACTTACCTCAAGTGACCCCTTGTGCTGGAAGCTGTTATTTCCCAACAACTCTTACTAATCGGCTGTTATGATCCAGAAGAGTATCTTCTGGTATTCTGCTTTCTGGTATTAATCTGTGTCAACATCAAGGCATTCAGCCAAGCAATTTAGGAGTGAAATTCAGAATCAGACAGTGGATGATAGCCTCCTTGATTAGACTAAAATCTGGAAATAAAATTTATGAATATGTCACAACATGGAACTGCACGACCTACTTCTCCCTGCCTCTGTAATAACAACTTCAGAGATTTCACTAGTTAAAAAATAAAACCAATCTATTTCTCATAGCCTGAAGCAAACCCCTTTTAATTTGAGCATTCCCTTTTTCTGAGGGAATGCAAATCTGTTTTTTTCCAAATAAAAGTGGGAAATGACCTTTAAGTGCAGTATTTCAAATTATTACTATAAAATTAACCAAACCTGCATAAGCTAGCAACATAGCATAGCTTTGAAATTGTGCTCAGGCACAAAAGTGAAGACTGACTATTTTGCCCCCTTTTTGAAAAAAAAAAATGCATATCAAATATGTTTATATGGGATGCTTTCAAGCTCCGAAAGGTTAAAAAAACGCAGGAATCTAGGGGCATCAGAAAATTAAATGAAAAAGCATTATGTTAACAAAAGCTAGAACTAACCCAAACATTTTTAATTTTCCTAGAATGAAGATTGCTTCTCATTTGCATGCACCAATATAAATCCTTTCTGACTCTGTACTTCAGTATATGAACTTGGGAGGGGCACGGGCTTCATCCATACCGGCATAACCAGGTATTCAAAAAGCCAGGGCTTCTCTCTCTCCCTGCAGACACCTTTCTACAAGTTCCCTGATGTAGACAGTGCAGGCAATCTACAAAGTCCTTTATCCTGGTGTAAATTATTACGAGCTGTCTTTCCCAGTTAAGTTTCAGTCCCTAGATAAAGCTTCAAACGCAATGGCATTTTGGAAGTCTGCAAGTCCATGTAGGTTGGTGCAAAATAGATGATGATCAAGAAAGTAGCACAGGATAAAGGTGTATTGGATAAAGCATCCAAACCAGATAGATCATTTTATTACCTGAATATCTGAACCGATTCTGGTACTTTACCACAACTGTTTAATTTCCATAGCAAAGCTTGTATAAATTGCAGGTATCAAATGAAGATATGGAATTTCATTTGAGTCTGCAACCTAGATTCAAATATGATTGGCCAAACATTTACAGCCTGTTTGTATGTATGCACATGTTGTAAGGCACCTCCATATTTATCAGACTAATGTTACCCTAAAACTACTTTCAAAATTACTAAAGGCTTTTTAGATTCAAGAAAACATAGTAATGATGCGCGATTATTTTTTTAAAAAATTGTTCAAAGTTACTTGCCTCGCTGTGGAGTAGAAGCAAGTCAGTACTTCCCTGTGAAAGCCTTTGATTTTTTGATCGATTAGGATGGAGGTAGTTTAATTACTTTTGCATTATCTCATTGCCTTTATTTTAGGATAAGGTATGCAGAAGTCCACAGAACTTCTCAGCATTTAGGACTGCAAGATTAAGAGTAACAATTGTTTACAGTGCTGTTCCCACAGTAAAGCTGCCTGTTTAAGCCATTTCCTGGCTTTGTAATTCACTGTTTCCTCCACACTTTCCTTCTCTTTCACTTTGCAGGCTTTTTTTTACTGGAAGTTATTTTTCAGAAGGGCACTCCCAAAAATCCCAGGCCAAGAAGCATCCGTGGTCTCTCATTGCGCAATATTAAACTCTCCTCCCCGAACTTGGGAAGCAAGACCCTCTTTCTGCACTGCAAATAAGGTTTGCATGAGCCGCTTCTTACAAAGAGGGTTTTTCAATATACAGACATTTGAAATTGTTATTCTACATGTTTTTCTCTTAGGAATGTGTTCATGCCACTAAGCAGCTCTGGCCTACTTTCTGTGACTCTGATTATGACCGAGATAGTATACACGCCAAACTGGCTATGTATAGCCTGCTTTCCTGCTGGATGGTCTCTGCCTCCCAGTCATGGTTTATTCTCCCTTGCTTCTAAGTTTCAGCGGGTCATGAGTTCAGTATTTTGGAGAGGAATACTCCCTGCTGATGCATCTGTAAGTTCTCTGGTTTCTCCCCGAAAAAGGCCCTCCCCTCACCCACATCTTAAAGAAAAGCACATGGAGTTGGGGCTGCTGGTTACTCAAATTCCATTCCCACACTTGTGCAGAGGCAGAGACCATCTCTGCCAAGGCTGAGGTCAAGCATGTTATTCCTGTGAGCTACTTCAAACAGAGTTAAAAGAAACACTGAACCTTTCTTGGAAAAGCATGTGAAGCATATTAGTTTCCAGGGTTTTACTGTTACGAATTAGACTCAAAGAAGATCCTCTGACCAATACTGTCTGAAGAGAGACTGCAATTCAAGTTAAATTGAACTTCTACAAGAAGGACCACGCTTTCCATGCCAGTCTACAAAATGTCTCACAGATTATAAAGATTAACATCACAGGATCTGGCCTCCTAGTTGTTATAAGCTGCTCATGCTAGCTATTAAGGTTGCTAGACTTCCTACTATGAGGCCTTTCTCTTCCCCCAGGAGTAAAACGTAGTAGCTATTATATCAGTAGTAATAGACTACTTGCTTCAGATCAGGCAATTCCTTCAGTGTAAAAAAAAAAAAAAAATTAAAAAAAAATTTTTGGTCCTTTCACAGGCCAAAAAACTTGCATCCTTGGAATAGGGCTAGACTTGGTCAAGTACCAAGTATGTGATACTTTACCCTTGTTCAGCCTTTATCAGAAAAGGTAACTTACACTGTACCCTTCCTCTGCATAGCAGACACGTAACGTACAGCATAAACACACTTGTCAGAGCATTCCTCCTTTCCGATAACTCCAGATCAGAGTATCAGAACTACTGCTGAAGCCAGCGTAAGCAGCGCTTTGAACACCTCTCACAAAAAGCACCCTGAAAAATCCAGTGTTATGCTCGTGTTCGTAGTGAGACTGCTACGGTACTGCTCTTAGCAGTCACAGGATCTGCCCATAGCTACTCAACTTTAACTGATAAACTGCCTGTAGTCCCCTGGAAGTTAAGAGAATTTGCTCTTTTGCACAATGTGCAACACGTGCAATGTTGTACAGGTGACTCAAAACATGATCGTTTCTCACACACGCTGAATTAACTAGCAAGCAAAGCACAAAAATGCCAGTTTTCTAGATATTTTTTGTGTTCTTCCAAATTCTGTAAATAAAAATCTTTCTATTTCTCCCCCCTACCCCCAACATTATAGATGAATACACAGAAGGGTTTAGATAACTCTTTAGTCTGTTTAAATATGATGTTAGTGTACAGCTTGTGGATTGCTGCGGCCTTTAACACAAGTAAATCAGGAAGATTTGTTTGCATGGGCATTCAAACAACTGCAGAACAGTCTTGCCTTACTGTCAGTATTAGTTTGTATGAAGCACCGAAATAAGATTAGGCACTTCATTTTGCCCTTCTCCAGGGGCTGAAGTTAGCAGATCCCTTGGCAACTTCAGGTGAAGATTTTCAGCAGTAAGTTGATGATGCAGCAAGCAAAAAACTACAAGGGGAAATCACTCAGCCCCAAGTACAAGGGCAGCCACGTAAGCTGCAACATCCTATGCTAGTATAGCAATACTTTTTTCGGTGAAGACCATCTTACAGGTTTTCTTTCTCAATTTGAAGAGGAAACTAGTATGTATCAGTTGCTGTTCATTTCAATCTTAAGCTGTGCTTTCTATTCAAAACTTCAAAACACCAAGTTTATAAGAAAATATGCATCTGCTGGTATGGTTTGGTCAAGTTCTTGCCAGCTCAGGATCTTACTGGAAAGGAATTGAGAGTATTAAACTGTTCTTTAAAAAAGATATACACAAGAAAAAAGGATCGATTGGAGATTTGGTGAAATATGCAGTGTGTCAGGACAAAGAGGGTTTTTTTTTTTCTCCCCCGCTTTTTCAGCAAAGGAGTCCCTTGGGAATTTGGTACAAGGATCTGTGTCAGCAGTAAGAAGAGGCTAGATGTTTTAGCTTACCTTTTGTTGGCAATGAATTCCGGTTTTGGAAGAAGACTTAAAATGAAAAATAGATAAAAGTCAAGGAATAAAATTCATTGTTGTAATACATGAATAAGAAGTAAGCTTGTGTATATGGGCCTCTCCTCACCATGTTGGATAAGTGTTTTAAGTAATTTTTGAATGTAAAGTTAGACTATTACATTCCTTGCCCCTCACCAATGATCCGTCTATTTTGGCTGTTCTTTCACAACCACGTTTTGGGCTTACTGGTGAACTTCATTCAATTGTATGTTTTTGCTATGGGAATTAAAAAGACAGACAGAGAAGCATCTGCACGGGGATGGTTTATTGATGCTTTCAAGAGATTCAGTCTTCCTGAGGAAGCTAATGAAACAGAATTTCTACTTCCAGAATCTGTACCTGATCTTTCTTCCAAAGAACAGATCTCTCTCTGCATAAGGCTCTGTTTTTCAGCCAAAGTGATTTGGTAAGCTTCAGCTTCAAGCTGCATGTAAAGATTTGCCTCACTGTGTTAAGTCCATTTATTTTGGGTAAGTTCCACTGTCTCAACCCAAAATTTGATTCATATGACTAAGCTAATAACTCTAATTGTTGTAGAAGTCTCAAGTCCTCACTCAGCATTGACAGCATGGGTCCCAAAGACTTGTCCAAAATGAATGCAATTGTTTTTGTAATTTAGGAGGAAACTACTTTTTCTACTGCCAGAGCACTTTTAAAAAAAAAAAAAAAAGGAAAAAACAAGCCATGTAAAGAGTATAAATAGCATGGATCATTGCTATCTGCTTCGTCTTCCTTGAAAGCAGAGGAGAACTTAAAAGGAGTTGTTCTGCTCAGAGATCTTCATCAGGGTTCGTTACCTCTTCACCATCTCAGAACAGAGCTCAGACAGTACTGCTCTTCCAGTTTTTCCACAAAAAAGCTTCTGGTTTCCTCGCGTCTCTTTTCTTAATAATGTCAGACAGTCATTAGAGATCAATGCCCTTTACAAATTTACCTTGGAGGGACAGACAAGGAGGTAGATCACTCGTTAGAGAACACATTTGAAAGAAAGCAGACTAGACAATATGACTGCAATGTTTCTCTGCAGCAGTAAGTTCTCGTACCAAAGTTAGCCCGTTAAGTTTAATAGTTAAGGAAAAACAGAGTGGGTATTTACTCACAAATTTTATGAGAGGAACAACTGAAATGGCGGCAAGAAAAACACACTTTTTAGACAAACTGATATTACATCACATTAGTGGGCCACAGAACTCTCTAAAAAAATAAACCTTTTGAGACATGAGAATGAAATCACATTTTAGCATGCTTTAAATAGCTGAATTGCTCTTCAAAGCATAAATTTTCAGCTATTGGCAAAGACAATGATATCTCCTCATTTGGAAATTAAAAAGCATTTAGCAATAAGTTAAAGTTAGCGTACGTGTAAGTGGGCTAAATACTAGGCAAAGATTTTTCCCTTTTCACATTTAAGATGATACTACAGTTCACTTCTGTAGCTTATATGTTGTTGTGCAATGCCCCACTGAAGTTTCATATCTACTCTGCGAAAGAGAACAAGAGTAAACACCTTTCTTTTAGGATAGTCACAAATGGTAAAGCCAGTAGTATTTGTTTGTCTGTTTAATTAGATGTTTGCTGTTTATCACACACAAGAACTGTAAGCAGAGTCCATGGATTCTTCTGAGCGATATGAAACCTCATGGTTCCATGCAAGTTCAATACTGCGTCTCTCTCTCTTCCCCCCCCCGCCTCCTCCTATCTGCTGTTTTCCCCAGCCCAAGATACGTTTCCAACTATCTTCATCCGATTTTAAGAACCTTAAGGGAGAGAAAGTTTTACCTCATGACTTCTACCCAAGAGAGCCTGGCTCTAGGCTTGTGTCGGGTCAGATACGTCTTAGACCACAGGAAGCTGGATGTTTTTCTTTTGAGGCACTAGAAGTTAGGCTAATAGTAATAATCAAGTTGCCCAAAGCTAAAGGGACAAGTAGCTCTCATTGCCTTCCTATTTAAACACATGGCCAGCGAAGAAATCTTCTTTTCCCTTTTTTCCCTGAAATACATTAAGTACAGCTTGCAGTAACAGATTCCCCACAGAGTCTTGCATTCATGCACCTGTAGTCCTAATGTATACTGTCCCGTTTTACTTTATAGTTTTCTCAACCTCACGAGAGAAGTTAACAATGGATGTCTCCACATTCAGATACACACACATCCTTTTTCATCTCATAATAATTATCATGTTTATCTTTCTTCCGCATTCCCAAGCTAAGCCAAGACAAGCTCAGTTCTATGACAATGTTTTCACGTACCTCTCTTCAGAGAGAGCTGCTGCAGCTGAAGAGGACAATTGCAGCATGCTAGTTATACTTGGATTCAATATGCAGTTGAAAAGAGAATGACCAGTTTTCTCATTCGTCTATTTCCAGACATTTAGAAAACCCCACTGTCAGCATCTTGAGTAAAAAATAGGTGACATCTTCAGACCCTCGTAAAACCACTTACGCATGTTAACTTGTTTAAATAAACATCCCCACCTCAAGTGACACAGTGGCCTGCAGTCTTCCTTGATCCATCCACAGAGCAAGAGTCAGTAATCATGCATTGTCTTCCAGAGGAAATACTAGCCGGGTACCCCTGCTTGTAACTTCATGATCTGCTGCTCCCAAATCACGTTCCAGTGCTTCCTCTGAACTACTTTTTGTTCTCCTGCCATCAAGGCTAGTGGTAGCCGTATGGGGGCCAGAAGAACCGTTTGCAGTTATTGTTGTATCACCATATGTCACAGTAAGGTCACCATCATTCAGAATAAAATCAGAATCCTCTTCTCTAAGCGGTTCTTGATTCTGGAAAAAAAGAAGAAAAAACTTTGTACAGTGCACATCTGGTCTTTGCCAAGAAGGGAACTGAACAGAAGAGTTTACCTACATGTCAATACAAGCAGTAAGCAGTAAAGTTCCACCTTAAGAATTGCTAAAAATAACCTTGAACCCAATCTTTGCAAATCAGCTTACTGCTCCCTGTATAACTACCGCTATTGTGGAGAGATGAGGGGGAGCTGAATCCAAGAACTAGGTTATGAAACAGGTAACTAGGGATTGAATAGCACTGGAAGTTTACCAGAAGTACAGGAGAGATGAGCACTATACACTGGTTTTTGCATGACAGTTTAGAAGGCAGTACAGGAAAAAGACTGAAGACCAAGCACAATTAAGTCACTCTAGATACAAAGTCAGAATTGCATCTGTTGCTAATTAGTCAAGTTCATTAGTAAAAGACTCATGCAAACTGGTAAGAACTCATTAGGCCCAAATTCTTTATATTCAAGGTTTCCTCAACAAATTTTTGTTATAGATTGAAAACTAACCGTACTTTTAAATTACCTGCTTACTTTTACCTGGTACTAAATAGAGAATTACTTGACCTAGTTCTTAGGAATGGTCCTGAGCCATAAAAGTATGAAAGACTGATACAAGAAAGTGCTTGCTTCGTAGTTTCGCAACTAGTTCTGATACGTTTTCTTTTCAAAATCATTTAAGAAAGAGGCTCACGAAACCCTGCGAATTTATTTTGGCGGAGATGGGATGAAATATATGGTCAGAGACTAGAAATTGCTGAAGAGTAACAAAATACTTAATTTCTCTATACAGCATAATACAACAGCAAGCAATTGCACCATGTTTCACTCCTGTTTAACATGGTCTTGGTAAAAGGCAAAACAGATGAATTGGTCAGAAAATGGGGCTTCCTCATATTTGAAGGAAATTCTATCAGTACTATAAGCTTGCTTTCTTGCAACTGAAAGCAATTATTTCCCCAAATGAATAGCTCCATACTGCTTAGCAAGAGCTGAAATGTAAGTGTATGTATTGCTGTTCTCCTCGGTAGGCTGAACACCGATCAGTCTACATTCTCAAAATACATCGTTTTCTTCCACTTTGGCAAAGGAAGGAGGGCACAGGCTACGTGAGATAGGATGCCTGTGATCAGCATGACCAGAAAGCCCTACCCGTACTGCAAAACAGGAGTTCAGGGCACTTGAGATTGAAAATGCTGATTAACCTGTCCACAATGAAAAATGCAGTGCCTGGCTAAATAAGACTTCCTTGGAAAGCTTCCTGTCATTATTTCAGAAAGATAATCAGCCAAAATAAAGCACCAGAAGCCTCTAGATGATACAGAATATTTAACTAATGAGGACTGGATGAGGTGTCAGGAGTTTACTAAAACCAACGAAAGAAATTGTGCAGTTCAGCGTTGGGTGCAAGACAAGCCTTACTTAGAATGAATGCTAATTTCTCAGAACCTTCGTGGCATCCAAATTTATCATCGCTTATTAGAAATAGGGTGACTGTGCTAGAGAGCACTGTTCCCAAAGAGCAAATACAGTTTAGGACACTTGCTTTCTTTGATTGCAAAGAAAACACTGAACTACTGTCACTACCTTAAAAAGGAAAAAGGCAGAAATTAAAGGGTTCAGCTATAGTTGGCAGAAACAGCCTTTATAAGATTTCCATTGCAAAAAAAGTGAAAGTCTGAGGGACAAGACCAAGATGATTAAAAAAGGTACACAAAGTAATCGGCTGTTTAAGAAAATCTGATATCTGTATATATTCTGGTTTTGAAGAAGAGACATTCAAATAAAGACGAAAAGCAGAAAAACGAGTAAGAAGCAGGCAGTTTGTCACTGTTGACTGGTTATGTTTTAAGAAGTTGAAGAAGCTGAGAAGCTCTATCACAAGTTGTCGTTCATGGTGTTTGCCCTTGGAGAAGCACCAAGGAGGGGAAGGCAGGGCTAACAGCGCACCAGGAGGTATTGCGATACCAGGGCCACGTGTGAAGCAGCTGCAACAAGCTCCCAAAGCATCTCCTGTCTCCACAATACTATTTAACAGCGAATCCTTGCAGCCACCTATCAGATAAGAAACTGGTAAGAACACACACTACACTTGAGCTTCCCCGAGAGCTGAAAAGCTCTTGGAAGCATGATACTGAAAGAAGAGGGCTACAGGCTTTATACTATATGGCAAGCCCTAACTCAGTCTTTGCTGGTTTGTCCCACGCTATACTTACATGTACGTAAACAAGATCAGTTCCAGAGAAAACATTGAGCTTTCTCTCAACATAGTGAACAAACATTACCTTGTACAAGCCAAGTTCCACTTATTTATTTCACTTCTGAATAGCACTGCAAGCAGCAGGCAATTTATTTCATATATTTCCCCAGAGAACATCCATGAACAATCCCATGTAGTATACAGATTTGCTATGTTTGCAAGCAAAGAGGATGGGTGAATAAACCTACTGTGCTTCATGCAGCATGAACAATTCTTTCAAGAAAGACGGGAAATGTATCCAAGTAGATCCCTAGAGATTTGAAATTCTTCCAAGAATAACCCTAAACTGGCCTCTGCAATCCCCTACAGTTTTGTAGGAATAGCTTCAATTCACTCAAAAACATAGGTCTGAACTTCACTACTTAAACTGACAAACTAGAATGGCTAGGTACCTAAATCCAAAACCCCACAAAAGATTGAATTTTGCTTTGACGTGCTGACCATAACCCTGAGGGACCTCACAGCATTCTGTCCCATTTGTGGTAAAATCTGCTCATGCTCCTAAGAATGCGTGCTGGAGACGTTAAAATGGCTAAAGCTTATTTAGAGTTACTGCTTACAAAGCCAGTCTTTATTGCCTCCTAAGGCAGTGCAAAAAGAAGCACATGCAAGTACGCTGCACATACAAAGCACTGGTAGTCATCACGTACACTGCTGGTGCTGAATACAACACAGGCATCACGGATGACAAAACTTGCATCAGAAGTTACTTATCTTGTGGCTCCAAAACAAAAGCATCAAGTAGTATGCATGCAAAATATATTACAACTTAAATCTGATGCTCTGCTTGGAGTTTCTCTGTTTCTCAGCTGAGTTCAAATTCATCAAGGAAACTAAACAATTTTTGCTATGAAGCTAGAAGCGCTAAGAAAGGGGCTGGGGAAGGCACAGCCAAACAGTTTTCTTACCAATTTTGAGAGTTACCTCCTGCAAGACTTATATAGACTGCAAATGAAGTTTCTTTACTGGGTTTGCATATTTAGAAAAATAATTCAATTCCCTCTACTTTCATACCAAGTTGTTACACTGTGTATGGTGCAAGAACTAAACTTTCAAAAAAAAAACAACAAAAAAAACCCACACAGAAAACACACCCCTGAACAAACAAGCAAAAAAAAAATCTCCAGGAGTGCTTCATCAGGAAGAGCAGGTGATAACACAGATGTTTCTGCCAAATGGGATAAATGGTCTATGAAACAGAATTACTAAAAGTGTCAAAGGACATGCCAAAAGGGAAGGAAAGAAGTGACCTATGTTAGTTTGGGATAAATTGGAAAGCCAGAGGAAAAAAACCAACAAAAGCTGGAAACAATACACAAATATACAGTCGGTACAGCCACATGCTTGTATGCTTTCTTCTGTATGTTGATGTCCTAGTGCTCAGACATGCGCCTGAATGAGATCTAGGATTTACTACTTCTTTTTGAAACATATTTTCCAGCTGTGTTACATTCTGTTGAGTATTTACAGACTTTTTTGCTTGTTCAATTCAAAATCTTTCAGTCTTTAATTCTCTCAGATGTACCGTTCCATTTTCCTGGAAATACCTCACAAAAGCACAACTATTCCAAGCAGTTTCTGTCCCCACAAAGACATGGCGCTCTCAGTTGCTTCGCCTGCACTTAATAGGAAGGCAAAAGATTCCACAGCTTTTTAGCCAGTAATAAAATGGTATAGTCACAGTGCTGTAGCAAAGCCAGCCATGCAAAGACAAAAAGCAATAAAGCAACTGCAGAGTTTGGAAATCTGAAAGAGAAACTAGAAATAAAGTCTCAAAATTATATTCTTTCCTAAGGCTAATGCAGCAATGCACCGAAATAGGAACAAGAAGAGATAATACAATGTGAAAGTTCCACATTATACATCTTAACAAAGTATGCAGCCTTATAAGCATTTTTAATGATGAAGTTAACATCCCAAGAGGGAGCGTGTGTGTGTGTGTGTCACAGAACCAATCCAATTAAAGAATAAGTTTCCACATGCGGTAGTAGCTAAGAATGAGGAGTAAAGAGAAAAAAAAAGAGCCCAACTCTTAGAGAAAATGAAAGCCAAAGCTCGCATGTTCATTCTGATTAGATCCTCAGTTACTGGATAACTAATCTTATAAGATCATACACAGATAGACATGTGGGCAACACACAAGTAGGTTAATTGGTCTGATGGATGCCTTCCAGCCTAGATCTGTTTTAAGATCTCCAGTGGCATTGCAAAGATGGGAACAAGGCCAATTTCTTGCATTACTAATAGCTCCAAATAGGCAGCAGACATTTCAAATTTCTTTGAAATGTTACTATCAGGTAAAAGTAAGATGCTAATAATACCAGAAAGAATGCAGGGGAGTATTTCAAAGTTAAAAGTAGAATTCATAACTCTCTAGGAAAAGGTTAATAGAAATCTGGTCCAAGACTACTTGAACATAGCAGGGATGTTACCATTCCAGAGAACCTGCAAATTTGAGTGATCCCACATAGTACTATGGTTTTATTTACAAATGGCTCATATTAAGTTGTAGATTTCAGAAGCGCTGTACAGATAGGAATGACATGTATCAGGATCCTGCAAGAGTAATAGGAGAATGAAGCATTAATTACTGCAAGACATGGCTGTAAAGACAGTATAGTAACCTGCTAGACTGAGATAAGTAAGTGATTAATGGTTTCTGAAATGTGATCTCAAATTTCACAGTGGAAACAATGATGGGAAGCTCCACCAGATTTCTTTCCAGCACAGGTAAATGTGCCAGTGTCTTCTCTGACAGAAACCCCAACGCAGTAACAGGAAAAGAATCTTGTCCAAAAGTGTTAAGAAGGGACTGAATATTTTGAAGTGATTCACTGAACTGGTTTATTGACTACGCCTGTAATTTTCCAATATCCTTAAATGTTATTTTTTTAATGTAGATTTTGAACAATAAGATCATCTCTGATTTCTACTAACAGAAGCTGTTGCCTCAGGGGAGAGTATCTTAAATCTTTTCTTCCTAGGACAAACCAGCACTTTCTTGCAGTATGCATATCATACCAACCTTTTGCCTAAAAAGAAGAAACTGCTTTGCTGAAGTTAAATAAAAAGTAAAACACAAGTATTGAGTCATTCTACTTACATCATAAACCTGGGGACTTGTCAGACAGCGGGCTACCAGGCCACACCAGCTGGGTAGAGTTGTAGTTAATGGAGGGCCACTGTGAGTGAGAATTGGCTTTAAATAACTTAAGTAGTTAAGGAAAACACATCAGTGCTGGAAAATCACTATTGAAAATAAAAAGACAATTGTACATAAATGTGGTTCTGCCTTTGATCTATGTGCTGCTCAATAACTGTATATAAAAAATCCATTGAAAAAATCTGCATTTGTAAACAAATAAATGAAAACCATCTCCCCCCAACATTTTTCCCTTCATCCTTTTAAGGGCAGTTTCTTTACCCACACATTTACTGCAAGGGGAACTAGCTACCTCTCTTAAAGTTTCAAGCAGTTGCAATGTTTCCAGCTTTTGGGCTCTCTGGAGCCAAAAGGAGCAAGCAGAGGTACAAGTGCTTTAATATTAATAGGTCCAAGGGTGTTTCTGCTCTGCAGATGGAAGCATGGTGTCAAGATTGCAAGCTAGAGGTAACAAGGTGACAGACCTGCGTGGCTCAACATAGAGAAATAAAGAAATACTGTTCATCCAACGTCCTCCAAGCAATGCAGCCACCTGAACTGGTCCACTGCTAGCTGGTCACCGACCCAGAGAGATGCAACCAGAGATCTTACTCTGGTAAGGCTCAAAGACATCTCTGCAGTGCACATATACATACCACACAGAGCCTCAGAAAGGTGAAGGGAAAATTGTATGGCAAGAACCATGTAACACATCATGGAAAGAAAGCATCTGCCCAGGCAACACTACCTAGATTACATTGAGGGCGCACAGGGGTGGGAAAGGAAGGTCTTTACACCTCTCCTCATATGTCTGCCCGCAGGTAAATCTGTATTTGTTCACGCTAGTACTCCAGACTGATGATATGCCTGAGGAAATGCTCAGGAGTCAAAAAAGGTGTCTCTGCTACAGATCAGCATGCTGATCTTGACTGGCACAAGAACAGAGCTCAGAAGGAAAGTGCTAAGACTTCCAAACATTGTCTGAAATTATGACCAGAAGGTGGGGTTTTTTTTGTTTTGGTTTGGTTGGTTGGTTTGGGTTTTTTTAAGTCAGTCTGATTATTTTAAATGTAAATATATATTGCAGGTATTCCAGTTACTTTCTTAGGCCTCTAAGCACAGAGAGAATCAATTCCACTTATGGAATATGACACAGTTTCCCTGATGCTCTCAACAGATAAGGTGCTTGGGGAAAAGAGGGGGTTAAAAAAAGGGGCTGTTTTAGCAGAGATGTATCCCTCCCCTTTAGCAGAGCCTGGCATAGCATGTTCTCTTGAGCACATAACAGCGTGATTATGCCACTGCAGAGTTATATTTCCTCCTTCCCTCCACCAGTAACAGTGTGGCTACACCCAATCCTGAAAAGAAATAAACTCTTCCCCCTTTCACTAACTCACCAGCCTCTATGTTGCCCTGTGGCAGAGGCACGCAGCGACTCAGTTATAATAAAACAAACCCAGTAAAAGACATCTGGTACTTCTTCAAAGTTGCAGTTTTCTTCGTGTTTAACAATTGTGGGTGAACCCAGGGAACAGCCCATGACATTAAATGAACTCTGCGTTCCACAGGAATGAAGTTCCCGGTTATCCATCCACACAGAGCTCTGCAGGCAATAGCCAGCATTGGAGCACACTGCCAAGTGCATCTTACTCGCATGTTTTTCAAGTTAAGTTCCCTTACAAAGAGTGAATTTTGAGGCAATCTGCCTTTCGACCCACAAACCAAGTGAATGCATCAGCAAAAAATATTTTGACATTTAGCCATGGGTATAGAGGTTGCAATTCTAAAGATCATCCCTTCCGTGCAATTTAAGCCCACCCAGCCGATGTTTATCTGAATGCCTCCTTGCAACAGAAGGAGCAGAATTTTACCTCTAAGATACAGTAAGACAGTTCTGCCTCCGGATGTCAGTTTCCTTGGCACATACTTCACAGAAACCTTCCCTGAAGATTGCTAGTCACCACTGAAAAAGCAAGTGCACTACCAGCATCCTTTACTTCTCTGTGAAACAGCTAATTAAGCTGTAATTTTCACCCAGCACTCCCCCCAGCCCTTGCTGCAGCTGCTGGGGACTGCACTTGTGCTAGCGTCAGCCGAGGGGAAGTCAGCATTGCCAACTACTCCTTTTTCATCGGGCACATCCCTTTTGTAAAGGCAGGGGAAGAGGATAGCTCTGCTTCCTTCTTAAAAAGACAAAAAAGAAGCAGTCAGCCACAGCCAGATCCTTCTGTGCTCTTACCACAGAAGTCTTTTTTTTTTTTTAAATAACACAAATTGACCTCAATACACTTTGACACTAGCCGCTACAACTCAAAGGGTTAACTTGAAATTACTAACATTTATGAATATTTAAACTAGCACATTCTCCTGGTTTCGGCTGGGATAGAGTTAATTTTCTTCCTCGTAGCTGGTATAGTGCTGTGTTTTGGATTTAGCATGAGAATAATGTGATAACACACTGATGTTTTAGTTGTTACTAAGTAGTGCTTACACTAAGTCAAGGACTTTTCGGCTTCCCATACTCTGCAAGTGAGGAGGTGCACAAGAAGCTGGGAGGGAGCATGGCTAGGACAGCTGACCCAAACTGGCCAAAAGGTTATTCCATACCATATGATGTCATGCTCAGTATATAAGCTGGGGGGAGTTGGCCAGGGGGCAGCGACTGCTGCTTGGGGACTGGCTGGGCATTGGTCAGCAGGTGGTGTGTGGTTGCATCACTTGTTTTTCCTGGGTTTTGTTCCTCTCTCTCTCTCATTGTTTTCCTTTTCATTACAATTTTTAGTTATTATTATTATTATTTTATTTCAATTATTAAACTGTTCTTATCTCAACCCACGAGTTTTCTTATTTTTGCTCTTCCAATTCTCTCCCCTATCCCACTGGGAGGCGGGGGGGAGGGTGAGCAAGTGGCTGTGTGGTGCTTGGTTGCCAACTGGGCTTAAACCATGACACATACACTCCCTTCCGGGCTTCGACCCAGCATCTGAAAGCATCAGTCACAAACAGATTTTATCCTGAACAGGCAAGTGGTATTAGGATCTAAATGCTTTCAACAAAATATCTGGGTTTCCCTGTGTGGGAAATCTTGATGCACATGGCATGGAAGGAAACTACTGTGCTCCTACCAGGCCAGCAATGTCTCATCAACCAATGGCCAAGACCACAGTGAGAAGACTCACTTCTCAGATGCAAGCTGCAACAAGATTAAGGCCCTGTCATAGGTATTTACATATATTTAACTGCCCCAGAAACTACTAGGAATCAAGAACTGAAACTTCTTTGAATTTCTGGATATAAGTGACTTGCCATGGCCACAAGATTATCTTTGCCATTTTCCACTAAGTGAGCATAAGCTGTTAAGGAGAGGCACCTGTATGATATACTGATTAAGAATATACTAAGTATATTTAAAAAACCACAAGCATGAAAGACAGAACAGCTACACAAAAATTGCTCAGAAGCTTAAGCAAGGCTATCTAAATAGTATAATAATAGCTTCAGAAAGGTTGTACAGTACTATATACACACAAGGACACTCTCTGCTTTAACACCCATAAGGAGTTCTGGATATACTGAAGGGAATAAGCTGGATCACATGTAGATTTTTAGTTCCAGAACTTCCCATGTCAGCAATAGGTTTCCAAAGAGGACTTCATCACAAAAGCAGATAGCTCTTCAGAGCAATGAGTGGGGGCTTAGACATGTACAATGAACTGGAAAACTAGTTTGTGCTATGAGCATCAGTGAAGATGAGAACAGATTAATGGAACAAATCAGAGGATCTGAAATAGTTAACTGTCTGTCTTACTGTTTAGGAAGGAACTTCAGCTCCTAGAAACTGACTGGTTTCTGTCCTCCAGCAAGTGTGACATACCATGCATTAAAGAAAGGAAAGGTCCGTCTTCTGAGTCAGTGAGTTCAAGCTTCAGTTCTGTTCCTTGAACCTGTCAAACACTTGATCTTTCTCCTGTTTGACTCTCTCAAGTGCTTAAGGCTACATATGGGTACATGAAAAGGGAAAAAAAGTGAACATTTCATGCCTTGAAGCTAAGCTGTGTTTTCAAAAGGATACTTATGGTCAAAGCTATACCACAGTCTGAAGAGCCAAGCACTTTCCTGCTTTGTCCTGTTCCTTCTTTCAGAATCTGGGCCATCCTAAAAATAAGATAAAAAACACATTCAATTATTTCAGGCAGGAAAAAAGCACATCATACATTCCAGTCATTCACATTACAACGTCCTGTCCAAAAAAGCCAAATTACTTCAATACTGTACTTGGACTGCAGAAGAAAGCTATTTAGAGACATGCTTATACTGAGAAGGTTACTTTCCCTAGAAAGACCAGAAATGACTGCAGAGAAGAAGTAGGCCATCTTCTTCATTACCCTCAAGTTACCTTAATGAGCCCTCTACCACCAAGTTCCCTTGACTCTAAAAGCTTATCACACAGTTAATGCAGTAATGGACACAGAAATAAGTCCAAAACTGACAAATAAGCCTCATTGACATCCCGTCCTCATCCTCCTCCCCAAATAAATGAACTGGAATAATCCAGACTGACCCCTATTCATTGCATGTTTGGCTTCCTTAACTCTAGGTCTATTTGATGTTCTTTCCTTAAGCCTATTGCTTCCTTGGAAGAACAACGGAATTTACCATACCTGACAAACTCTTGCAAACCTGATGAAAAATATCACACTTAAAAGAACATCCTTAACATGGGATCCATATAAAAATCACAATTGAAGAAGGTCATGCAAATTTTGTAAGTGCTGGATCAAGCTCAGATATTCATATATATCTACCACTGCTAACAGTGTAAAATATAATCCCTTTACTAGCTGTGCTGCAAGTCATCATACCAGCTGGTCCGCAGCTGCATTTATTTTTACTTTTGTTACTGTTTTGAATCGGTTTTTGTTTTGGCCAGAGGCCAAAGTTAAACACAGGAAAACAGATGAAGTGAGAATGCCTTGTATGAATCATCTTCCAAACTACTGGCAAAGAACAAGATGGGATTGCCCTGTGTACTCCTGATCTGCAAAGAATCCATGATCCACCAAGAGTTAAAGCTTAGTACATTTTCACTCCCAAATTATATATTTTCTTTAACTTTGACATGCTGCTAATCTTGGCTTGGAAAGAAAGAGGAATCCAAAGGGAACTGACTAATGGAGTCAATTAGGAATGCAATGCACAGCTAAAAAGGGAAACAAGTGGGTAAGTGCTCTATGTTTACATGGGAGAAAAGCAAACAAGTTATTTCCCCCCAGATACTGAATGAGAACAGAATACTCATGCTCTGTTTCTTGTTAAAGCAGTTCCTCAAATACTGACAAGCTCATCCTGAACTGGCCAAATCCATCTTACCACGATACCACTTCCTAACCTTGGTTCTATGCAATACCTGTGGCTTTCATTGTAGAAGGTGTTTTGAGGCCTGGCCTTCTGGTTGCTTCCAGATAGCTACAAAACCAAGTTCACCCTTTTTGGTACCCAAACCCACCATTTCAGAATCTATTTTGTGTGCTGGACACAGGCTTCTACAAAGAACACAGAGATGCCTAATGCAGTTTCTGCAATAAAAGACATGCTTCCCGAGCAAATCACTCTTATCTATACAACCTGTGACAAAAAAAGGCAAGGCAGGAGAAACCACTAATAAGACAGTTGACCCCAAATACAGCAAGTACCCCGTTCATGTATCTGTGACCAGCCTGGACACCAGCATCATACAACCTGAGGTTTACAAAGCAGAGTTCACACACTTGCACCCTATGCATCCTCTGGCTCCAAAGTCATCCGTCTTTCCTGCCATTCAACTTCCTCTAGCAGGTTCCTACACGAGCAACCAGTTGTGCTACTGAACAATTAGCGTCAAGCAGTACTCTCGGAGAGTGTAAACTAAGGTCTGGACAAAGGAAGCTCCCAGTTAAGCCTCAGGAAATGTTGGGTCGGTATTTTTTTTTTCCCTAGACCTTTCACTCCTCCTGTGAATTCACTCAGTTTATAGATGAAATTTCTGCTACAACCAATATTCTTTTGATACTCTTGTTTGCCAATAGTATGTTGGGGGGGGAGTCAACTCTTGGGTTGTTACTGATGCATAGAAAGCTGCACTAAAAATTCACAGCAACAGTTTGCTGAATATAAATGACAATTTTTCAGTGCTCCTTTTGCCTCATACAGGTGGCAGGTAGTGCAGGCAAGATCCAGCTGGCTTGTGGTACGGTATACAGGAGCTGAGATGGGATTAGCAAACTTAATCTTTGATTCTAAGCAAGTCCTAGGCCCAAAATTTCGTATCAGTTATTGAACAGAAGCCAAGAGGATTATCTCTGGGTCAGTGGTGGGGAGGACTGTTTCTTCTGTAGCACGTTAAAAGCAAGCACGTTAAGTGGGTGGGGGAAGAAGAAAGCACATTGTTAAATAGAGTGTATTAGTAGATTTGGGAAGGTTTTTGATGCCTTATATATATATATATATATATGTACACACAAAAATTTGAATGCTGTAGCATTACACCCAACGCCACAGAATGTTTTTCTGAATATTACTTGAATATTATAAAGTAAAATGCATTACTGAGTTGCCAGCTAGGAGAGAAAGGTTTTATCCATGCACATAGCTTCTGCAGTTCTTTGTCATCTTAGTTATAAAATAAGATCAGCCTAATACAGAAGTTACGTAATTACTTACTCCTTGTAAGACTTGAAAGCTGTCATTAGTAGGTGGAGGATCCTGATCTGGGTCAACCCCAACCCTACAGAAACATTAGGAAAACAAAGCAAGTGGTGTTACTGAGGGTTGCAAATGCTGTAAGTTTGGCAGAATGCATTTTAAAAGCACTTTAAGCACCCAGCAAAGCTGCATTCAGAGAGGCTGTGAGAATAGTTTGAGGAAGAGCTGTCCATTATTCCCCTGCAGTTACATACCTATAAACAAGATACTTTTTCACTCAAGCAGCAACTACCTGTAGATAAGAGCTTTAACTCCATCTCAGCATCAACTTTAACTGCTTACCTTTGTTGTCAATTCTTTTGGGACACTGGCAAATACTATTTTTGGCTTAAAAGATGAATTGTGGGTGGCGTCCTCTTCAGCAGACAGCATCCCTCATGTCCAGCAGCAAGAAACCAGAGACTAAGGATAAGCCCAGCCTAAATATTTGACACACCAAATAACTTAGCTGCCAGATAGGCCTAAGAATAGCTCAAATATACGATTTTAAAAAGCCACACACACACCAAGTTTTAATGCACTGTGTGAAGCAACAAAAATACTTTATAAAGACTCATAAAATTAATTTGCTGCAAGTTTCATTCACTTAACACAACACAGCCACAGTGGATTAACAAGAGGTCTGTCTAGTCCAGCCTCCCACCTGAGTGGGTCTGTATAATGAGATGATGAATGATTACAGAATAATATGTTAATAAGAAACTGTCTACTCGCTTTTGCATAGTTAACGAGCATCTTATTACTGAACCATCCTTTCACATAGTGCTGCTATCCAAGATGGGTATTATATCCTTGTAATTATGTTCACATTTTTCTGGTCTGTTTTGGGGGTAGCTATTTACTAAGATTAGACTTGTCTAGTTTTAAATCCTATTCATGCCTTAATCTCTGTGCTCTCTTGCAGAACCTAGACCTCCAACGTCAAATGTTAGGTAAGATTGTCAGTCTCAAACATATTGTGTTTCAGTCCTATCATGTTGCATAATAAGTATAGAAAAATGCACGCACTAACAAAAACTTGTTGTCTGAAATGGCTAACTTCTTCACCTCCCCTATCTTGGAAGGGACTGAGCTGGTTTAGTGCAATTTCTTTGTTACCTAGACTTTATGTCAGCCATTTCTAGCCACAGTGTTTATGCCACATCCCTGAGGATCACCAGAAACCAACAGAACATTGCTGGTAAGACCATATGATTTGTGTGTCCCAGGGACATGTGCTTGCATAAGGCAAGCAGTGATCCAGACATGATTTACCTTCAGGCATAGAAGATGGCATGGATTAAACTAAAAGGGAACACCTTCAAATAACTTCCAGGGCAGCACTTTCTAATAGAACAATAGAAGAAGAAAAGTAGGCATTGAACTAAAGTTTTAAGTCATCCTTGTGGACTCACGGCCAATCCAAGTCCTCACATGAACTAATGTACTTCAGGGAAAATCCAGAAGCCCACTTTAAGACAACCTGCAGCAGCCTCATATGGAGCTAGTGCTGGCCCAGTCCTCTGTTTGGATTTTTTCCCGAATCTCTTTTCTTTCCTCAACACTTCCTTTTTCCACATACAGAGTCATCTTAACCCTTAGGCACATTTGGCCTGGGAATTCATTGGCACTGACCAGCCTCCAGACTAAAAAGCTTCACCAGTTTAAGGGAACACTGGACAGACAGTGTTACTGGATTGTAACACATGCTAAAATAAAACGCCACACACAAGAGCTCTGAAAGTTTATAAGGGCTTAGATGTTACTGCTTAGGCTGTCACTAAGCAGCAAAGATAAGAAGGGTTTTCTGCAGACAAACAAGTTACCCAATGAAGCCTCACGCAGAAAGCTGACAAGCAACGTCAGGAAACCCGCTCAGTATGGCAGTATATGTAAGATTGCACATTCCTTTATAAATACACATAAAAATAAAAGAAAAATATTTGTGGCTTTCCAAACTCCAGCTGCACGTTGGGGAGGTTCAACGCACTATGCACAGCAACCACGCTCATGTTAGCCGTGCAGCTGGCAATACGAACAGGGAGTTCAAGAAGCTCGTTCCAGAAGATGAACATAGCTTGCATTCCCTAAATAGTTTTAACTCACTGGGCTACCCATTCACTTCACAGTACATAAGAAATCCAAACAATTCAGAATGTCTCAGCTTTTACTTGACTTACAAGGTTGTGCATTTGTTTTGGGGATTTTAACTGCCCTTAGGCAGGGAAAAGGGGCTTAGAGGAGGACCAAAGCAGGATGACCATACTGTTCAGTGAAAAGTCATAGTACATCATAGGCCAGGTGTTTGGGTTCAGTGTTGTGCTGAAGAGGAAAAGAGAGCTTTTCTATATTAAAATGGTCCAACTTTTAGAAAAAAATTCTTACTACAGACATTTCTTTCAACACTGAAATAGTACCTTGACACAGACTTGTCCATTTTAAATTTTTTTCAAAGTTATTCTTCAAGTGAATTTAAATTTTGAGTATTTCTAATTAATTCTTTTCTATAAATCTTTTTTTTTTAAGTTCATGTTTCAAAGTGTGTTCCTCAGTTCACAGATTAACACAAAATACGTTACGATTTTGGATTCCCACAACTACTTTTTGCATCTTTCAACCAGCATACTGTGTCTCTTATCCTCTATTCTAGCATGAATTGTATAGGGAGCTTTATTTTTCGTAGCAAGTCTGCCTCTTCAAGTTTCAAGGTGTACACACCCTGTTCTCATGACAAGCATCATGTTTTTGCAGGCCCTGCCCCAAATTTCTGAGAAAGTCGATCTTTACCGTAGAATCATAGAATAGCTTGGGTTGGAAGGGATCTTTAAAGGTCATCTAGTCCAACCCCTGAAACAAAACAATACCAAAAACCAGTCAAGTCTCTCCCAACCTCCTTTACAGTGAAGAGAAGCACAGAAAACATTCAGTTACTTCATCCTTACTTAACTACTTCCATAATTAAAAGTAAAGCCGATGCATGTATGTCTTCAACATAATTTTGTTGAAGAAAAAATCCATCTCACATCCTAAGTACATTTAAAAATGTAATTTAAATGTGCTGTAAAGGCTAATATCGGTTCTCATTTATTTAACCAGTTTTTAAATTAAGAAAAATTGTTACTGGATTGATTTACGCAGATCCCCTCTCAGAGATCAGGGGCACAGAGAGGGTAGCCTCGCTAATGACTGTGGTGTTTTGCTCAAACCCCTTAGCAGAAAGGCAGGCAAGCAAGCAAGCTCTGGTTGAAAACAGTGTTTTGCTGAAGAGGCCCAGACTGTGTGATGAGGGCTGGGGAGCACATCGGCTGCGGGACAGCCAAGGCCAGGGCAGTGCAGATGCCAGCAAGCATCTTTGCTTTCCCCTCCACCCGTTCTGAAAGCCCACTGCAGCAGTTGTGTGTGGATTCCCCGAGGGTGTACAGTAGCAATTCAAATAAGTAACTCTTAAAAAGCAGATGTCAGATGAAGAATATGAGCAATCTTTCAGCTGTAACAATGCATATATATCCCAAAACTGGTGAAAAATCCATCTATTTCCCCCATTGGCATAAAATTCGGTATTTGACAGATACCTTAATACTTCAGTACAGACAGTTACTAGTACATAAAGTTCAGCCATCTTTATTTCTGCCTTGGGAAGTTTCACTGGAATGTGTAGACAAGAGTATGCTACAGTAAAAATCCAATTTAAGTATATTTCTTCACTCCTCCCTAATTAACTTTTTTTGTTGTTTTTAAGGCACAAAAGGCTTTTCACACTTTAAGAACTCTGTAATAGCAAAGGGACTAGCATAGAGCTCCTAATGCCCAATACCAAAGCACCACGTTTCTGCTCCTAATTGACTCCTGACCTTCTTGGTTCTTATTCTACTGCCAGAACTCCAACATCACATGTAGGAGAGCAGTTACTCAGATTTGATCCCTCAAACACTAAGCCTATGTATACTTCAGTAATTTAAGCAGTGTGGTAGAAAATGGTTGGCATACAAAATGTGGAACGCAAAGTGGAAACTAAGTGTATGGAAATGAATGGTAAAAAAAGCAGATAGAACTACTTCAAGTTCTCCTCTATGTCATTTTAAAATGGGTGGAACCATTTCTTCTGATACTTCAAAAACCTTTCCAAGGCCCTGCAACATATAGATGACAAGTTACCAAAATGCCAGGCTTTATTACATTCTAGCATATGTAATTAGTGTGCCAACAGCCAAGACTGTAATAGATAATAGTTTTCAAATTCTCTATACAAGCTAACGTACTGCATCTCTGGCAAATTTAGTAGTTGGCTGGGAACCTTCAAGTGTGACAGGATACATGAAAAACTTACCATTGCCCCACCCCAAAGAGTTTTCTTTATATAAATATTCTG
>NW_009196262.1:0-10118 GCF_000690835.1 Fulmarus glacialis | reverse complement strand
CCTACCCCCACCCCCCCACAGCGACTATAGAGTCTAGGGAGATTAGCTTACACTTCAAGTGATGTGATACCTTTCCCTCTCACCTGCTCTGCCTCTTATCACTGCCTGTGAGACAAATTCTTCCACATTTAGTTTGGAATTAATTGTACATGCTCTAAGGCGTATACTCACGGGGCCCAGACTCCCCCCACAACCAGCAGAAAAGAAGATAAGTTTATTTAGAAATTGATACAGAGTGGGAGACTGACATAGGTAGAGCAGAGATGCCTCTGCTTCTCTCTCTCTCATTCCCTATTAGAAGTGGTAGCAGACTATCCTCCCAAGCATAAAGTTAACCTTTGTGATGAGCAGATAAGGAGGTGGCATGAAGGAACTCATAATTCACACCCTCCCTAATTCACAGCACTCACTCACTTCTCCATGTTGCCAAGCCAAAGTGATATATAGCTTAATAACAAAAATGCTGTCTGTATAGAAACTCCCAGAAAGTAATCCAGGGTCCCAGGGGCAAAGACTCCACATCCACCCCTGGGAGTTGCTAGTACTCCAGGTATTGCCAGTGGAATACTTAAATAAGCAATGAACGGCATTATTTTCCCAGTGGTGATACTTAATGAAACGAAAGTACATTTGGTTCTTTGCTACTCTGAAACTAGGTACTGTGCATTTACAACTGATATGACTATTGCAATGAAATATCATCATCTTGATGATGCCATGGTTTTAAACCCATGTGACCCACCAAAACTGCATTATGCAGTAAAATAGCTTTAAAGGAAAAGGGATCATAGAACATGGCCAACAACAGCACATGAGAGGCAGAGCTGTGCAAGGGCTAGTGTAGGAATTGCAGACTGCTAATAAATGCTTTCTGTCAGGTTCTTGGCAGGAAATGGATAGAAAATCTGTAAATCTATTGCAAAGACAAGGAGAGATGCTGTCTTTCTGAATACCTTATAAGGTCTGACTACCTACAGAAGAGATCTGAGTACTGGGCTGGCAAAGAAATCTCACCCTCTTGACAGTGTTGGTAAAGTACTCATCAAGGACTGGAGTACTGAAGGAGGTACATGAAGGGAAGGAGCTTCTATATTGCATCAGCTATGGTTAAAGAACACATCAATTAATGATTATTGAACAAAATTTAGAACATCATGCAATAACATTTTCCTTTGAATTATCCCTGCACACAAGTTCATGAACAATCAGAGTGATGAATGAGATCTTAAATAGTTCTGTAAAATAACAGGAAAGAGATTCGCAGTAACTGGAGAAGTCTCTCTAAAAGCAGTATGTTGGAGGGGGGAAAAAAAAAAAAAAGGGAGCAAGAGATTCAGTTGTTGAAATTGTTTTGGTTCTTCCTTAATAAGGAACCTGCTCTTCTTTATGTGCTCTAATAGTTGTGAATGACAAAGATTGATTGTTATAATGTGAAATGATCCTTTTCTGTCCTGTGTATTCTAGGATCTAGCATAGTAGGATTTTGGTGTTAATTAGCTATGTTAATATAAACAATTATTAATAACGGAACTGGGAGATCAATCAGTAGCAAGATAAATCCCCTCAGCCAAATAAAATCTGAATTTTATGGATTGTTTCTTTTACAGTTAGCTGAAAACTTTTCTGCAGTAATTTTTAAACCTTTTCTCCCCCGATGTGGATGCTTTCATTTTTTTCCCTTTGCACACACTTGATTTCTTATCATTCTCCCCTTATCTTCACTGATGTGAAAACAGGCAGGAGAAACACTTTTCAAATTTTTCCTTTTGTACATAACACAACAACTATGTGTGGAACAGATGGAAAGTGTCCTATGCAATATACTTCATCTGGATTCTTTCATCTGGATGACTATTCATGGGGTTTACGTCTTGTTTAAAACTCAGCAGTTTTGTAAATGTCATAGGAGTTTGTGTCTTTTTTGCTTTTTTTCTGGGATTAATTTTCAGTTGCATGCTATTTTGTCTGGAGATTTATTTGGATTAACACGCACTTTTTTCTTAGGTCAAGGCTCACCAAGATGCAGCTCACAAGACATTTGTGGCCCATTAAGCCTTTGTATGTCATTCACAAATGACTTTTTTCCTTTTGTCCACCCTTAACGGAACCAAATCATAGAATCACAGAAAGCTTGGGGTTGGAAGGGACCTCTGGAGGTTGTCTGGTCCAACCCCCTCGCTCAAGCAGGGTCACCTAAAGCAGGGTGCCCAGGACTGTGTCCAGATGACTTTTGAATGTCTCCAAGGATGGAAACTCCACAGCCTCCCTGGGCAACCTGTGCCAGTGCTCAGTCACCCTCACAGTGAAAAAGTGTTTCCTGATGGTAAGAGAGACCCGCCTGTGTTTCGGTTTGTGCCCATTGCCTTGTGTCCTGTCACCGGGCACCACTGAAAAGAGCCTGGCTCTGTCCTCTTTGCACCCTCCCTTCAGGTATTTATATACATTGATAAGATCCCCCTTGCACCTTCTCTTCGCTAAGCTGAACAGTGATATTTCGAGGTACACGTTTGAAAGTAAGTTGATGTGCATGCTGTTAAATAAGCCAGACCCAAGGAAATGCTTTTGACCTTTACACTATGATCACACACACTGTTTAGCAGTTAACATGGTTCACGACTTTCTTATGGCTTACTAGGTCCTCCAGACAATGCCTGGGCAAGGTTTCAGACACCTTGCACCAAGGACTGTTCCCAAAAGGCAGGATGGATGAGACTACACCAGGTTTGGCTCCCTCCCCTCTCCGTAGCCCCCCAGGTCTGTGTCAGGAGGCTTTGTACCCTCAGATATCCTCATGCTCTACTATTGCACGTACCTTCAGTCTCATATCGTGAAAACGCCTCTGTAGTTGTAGGGACCTATGTAACATATAGAAACTCAACATCCCTCCCCCTTTGGACAGTTTTACGGGACAGGGATGGAGACTGCCCAGGTAGGTAGGGAGTGTAGAAAATAAAAAGCCTCTTGTGTAGAAATTCAGGGCCATCCTTGCTGCCTTACATTTCAGGAAGTCAGCCTTACAAAAATGTCATGCTGGATGGAAGGCATCGGCAATAATGTTGAAAAGCATGTTCAACAGGAGAAAAGAAAGCACGTTAAACTTTCCACAGCGCAGAAGAGTGTACTGATGACAGGAATGTTGTTTTCATCTGTGGAGTGACAGAAAAAGTCTCAGAGGCCCTTGTTGCTCTTCAGAATCTCAAAGACGGTGTTGGTTTAAAAAAATAACTATTCTGAGTGCCACGCTATTGATGAAAACAACACATGGAAAGCTCATCTCTCACTTGTGTCACAACAGATGGTGCCTCCTTTATGATGTGGAGAGAAAGGGGTGTTGCAGCACTTACAAACAAAAAGAGTTGTAGAGTCTGGAGATGAAGACACTGTTTTATTCATTAGCAAGCTCTTATTGCACACCTTCTTAACATGGTGCGTGCCATAAACATTGATGTTAAATGTATGAAAGTCTCCATACCCAAAAGTCTAGTTCTCTGTGGAAGATCATGAGGCTGAATTTAGAGATGATGTGTATTCACAGCCATTCAGTGGTGATTAGTGGTGCAGACCTAAAGCACAGTTGGGTTGATTTGATTTGTTTTGTGGGAGGACATAAATGTATTTCTGCTCAAGGCGAATAAGTCTAACAATATCTGTGAGGTACTGGCTGGGACTGCACGAGCCGTTTCAGCTTTTTTCATATCTCAGTGAAGTGAATCAAAAGCTGTGCAGTGGCAGAAATTCCCATCTGCCCTAACTGACTATGAAATCTTTGAAGGGAAATCTCAAAGAATTGCAGAAACATCAGAAGCATAGCGACACTGCCAGGCTGCAGCAAAGGAGGAACTAACGGAGAAAAAGCTTTTTCCTTCAGGATAAGAAAAAGCTGCGGTCTTATCTAAGTCTTTAGAGATCCCAGAGCTCTTCCAGGAGCAGTTCTTGGCTCTACAGGAAAGCATTTCTTCCTTTCTCCTGTGACCCAAGAAGTGCTCCAGAAGATGTGCAGGTACATCTTTTTGACCTGAAGTGGACTGTGAAAACAAAGATAACATAGCATGAAAGATGTGTGGCTGTTTTCTACATCAACTTAAATTATGAGCCTTCCTAGTGATTGCTGGCACTCCTGCAAGATTATACTTTCACTTTAAAGCATACCCAGATGTGAGCAAATATTCTTAAATACAAGTATTAATACATCTGCTTTGTGATCATGGCAGATCAATGACCACTTTAGATCAGTCCTCTTCATTACATCAAGTTTTAAACTCATATCACCGCTAATAATCAGCAATAAATATCTGCTGTGTAAGTCCCAGTCAACCATAAATTGAATAATGACCCTGAATTCCCCTTATAGAAACTTTGTGTATGTATCATACTATATCTATGAAACTTTCTGAAGTCTTGTATTGCAGGTGGGATATTTTTCTATGACTCAGAGCCTGATACCCATTTGAGAGATCTCTTCTGAATAAATTTGAGAGCGGAACACCTGAAATAGATATTTCCAGGATAACAGTCAGATTTTATATATGACCAATGATTCTGGATCCTTCTTTTTTTTTTAGTGTCCCAGATAAGAAAAAAAATAAGTGGATCTGATTAACAGAGAGTGAGCAATCATCAGGAATTGACCTCATCTTCCCCTGGAAGCTATTTCTCACAACAGTGATTCTACAATCGATTAGCTACTCTAAGGACAAAGTAATGTGTATCAAAATAGGAAAAACCTGTCAGAATTTCCCTAACAACATCCTGGAGGTAAGCCCTTTGATTTTTAGCACAAGAGTTACTGGGTCTCTAGAAAGACTCTATAGCTTTTATTAAGGGCAAAAATTAATGACTGCTACAAAGAACACCACTTCTAGACATAAATGAATGAAGCTGGTCCTAGAAAAGCTATAGTACATGTCATTCAGTACTACTGGCACTTTAATGATTAGTTATCTCTATGTACAAGCAGAAAAATTATACCAATAACTTCTTGTTTCATAATAGGATCTGATATCAATTAACTGAATAATCTCTGAACTTACTAGATTGTATTAGAAAGCTTTATTTCAATCCTCTTCTCACTTTGATTACTAATGCTGATAGGGAGTGCAGGACTTTGTGAAATCACCTATTGCATATCTGGAGAGTTGTCTGCGGAACATTTTTTCTCAGCTCCTGCCAGTGTCTCTCCTCCATCTGCATGTGGAGGAGAGGCCTTTGCTTGAGTCAGGTCTTGAGAAAAATTTTCCCTTTATTTTTCTGAGATAATACATTAAGGAAGAAACTTGTCCTTTCTCTTCCACCATTAGATGCTGCTTTTTGTTTACATGTCATTTCTCTCTTCTTCTGCCAATGGGGACTGACAGTTTTCTGGCTAGCTTCTTATCTGGAGTTCAAGCAGCTTTTTAGCTTGCCTGCTGCAGTTTCAGTTGGCTCAGTTAGGATATATCCATCTTTCTTTCACCTTTTCAGAATTGCTGGCTTCACACTTTATTTCCTTTAGCCAGCAAAGCCATTGTGGTGGACTGCTGTTCAGAAGACTGTGTCTTCTGCTGGTTTTTTGTTGTTGTGGTTGTCTTCAGTTTAACATACAGTCTGTATGGTATCCATTTGCCGTTCTAAAAATGTCTTTCCACCTTGCTGTTTCATTTTGCTTTACTGTTAGGTAAGCTATAAGACAGATAGATAATTCTGAATTTTACAAACTTCAGGTGCCTTAATAGCGAAGAAAATCCACTGTCTGTAAATGCAGTCTCTGGAAGGCGGTGCCAGGCAAGCTGAAGCGTGCAGGTCGGGGAGAGCAGGTACCATTTTGTGTCTAAGACATCTTTTTGCCAATCATCCCAATAGTCATAACCAAACACAAGTTTTTCCTCATATACCTAGAGAAAAATGTGTATGTGTATGTATGTAGATATTATATTTGCATACCATGTATATACATATATACGTACTTCTAGTTTATTCAGGTATTTTACCCACTGAATCAAGACTAGATCCCTTTATCAGTTTGATAGAGAGACAGCTAGATGTTTTTGGGCTAAGGATTCGAGAACCTCACCACTTATGTTTGTTCTGTAAAGAGCATAATGAGTCTTGGTTGTGCCTCCACCCTGGAAAATACTAAAAGCAGCAACAATTCTAAGTCAAATATATCCAGTAGTCCCTCATGAAAAATAAATAAACAATTGGAACAAGTCCAAGTTGTGATGTTAGTTTTGGCTCTAGGAAATGGCTTTACAGTACTTTACAACAAATATCTATATATCTGAAGAGTGAATCCTCAGAACATACTTCTTTAGATATTATGACCCTAAGAGGTTGCTTTAAAAGACAGGGTTTTTTTTATTTTCAGTTTGTTCTTTTTTTTGGTTGGTGTTTTGTTTTGTTTTGTTTTTTTCTTTCAGAAACGGCACCTCTTCTTGTCTTGTCGTCCTAAAATAATGATGTTTTTTGAAGCCTGACTTTTTCTCAAAAGTAGGAAGAGCAAGCAGGTAGCACTTAAAACTGCAGTATGCAGTACCTGTTTTTTTGTGTGAATGTGGCTGCAGGGCCAAGAGCATCTTTGGACTGAGGAGACAACTAATTAAAGTACACAGCCAGTTCCAGCTCCCCTGCCTTAGAGTTATGTACCTTTTAGAGTGAACAGTGTATTTGCTAAATACAACCTGTTACTGCTTTACCAGAGTTTGTGACACACTGAAGCAAAAGCTAGAGGGTAAGTGGAATGAATTGGCACCTGTTTGGTCCTTGGATATCATGAGTTTACATGCTTTTGGAGAATAACAGGGAATAGCGTCCCTGCAGGATTTTACCTGAGTACCTGTTGTGCTGGCAAATTAAAGGAGCTGAGCTCCAGGTTTCTCAGGGCTACTCCTGTTTCACACAGTCCTTGTTGGGAAATTTGCAACTACCTTGTTTGTTTGGACCAAAGCCGAGACAAATCTTGAGAGACAGTGGAATAAAGTCAGAGGTCCGTCTGAGCAAAGGGGTGATTCATGTTCTAATGTAAAATATTCACAACTGTCACTGAATCAAGTGCCTCATAAGAAGAAGGTGAGCTGTCCTACCTGAACATTTACTCTTTCTGAAGCAAATACAAAAATCCAGTAATTAAATGAAAAAAAGGAAGGAAAAAACCCCCCAAACCAAACAAATATACCTAGAAAAATCAAGTTTAAATATATTGAACAGCTGCAGTGTTTTTCATATGTTTCTATAACCTGGCCGCCCAGAGACAGCATCCTGTTAATGCTAGTATGTGGAGGTAGAGAGGAGACAGACTGGTGCCACTTTGCTCTGGCCAATTGTGTGACCCAGGGGGATAGTGCCGGCAGCACCTTTTGCCTAAGGAGAGATGCAGAGGAAAGGGCAGGGCTGGTTGCCTTAGATGCTCTTCACCACGTCTCAAGAGAGTCCTCTAAGATGCAGTGAGTCTTGCCTCTCGGAGTCTGGTAAGAGTATCCCTCTCCAAGGCCAGAAATGCTAATGCTCAACATTAAGGAGTAAAACTTTCAGCACAGTCAATGCTAAAATGTTATGTTATCTGACATTTCATGCTTCTTGCAAAACAATGCAGATCTGAAAGTCTTGAAAGGGCTTTATTTTGTATTTATTTAATAAATATTCACAAGAAAGAAACATTGTTATTAACTTATGATATTCTATAGATCCATTTTTTCAGACCTCTAATTTACAGCTTCAACCACCCTGACTCTACTTAATTTTCTATAGTTGCAGAAACAAAGTAATAAGGTAGCTGAAAACAAACCAACACACAGTTTTAAAGTAAAGGCTCTAAAATACTTAAACCTAATCTTTTTTTCCTCTTTTTTCTTATTGAGTCAGATGACAAATCCTTGCTTGATAATTGCTACTTTTTAGCTCTCAAATTTCTCTTTTAAATCTCATTAAGCATCATCAGATCCTTGAAAGATTCAGTATCTCACTTCTCAGTCTTTTCTGTAGGAGATTACTAGCTCCTTCACAACTCAAAACCAAGTCCTTCTCTTTCAGTAATTAATACCTGACTAAATTTTTTCTCTCATCTATTTTCTTTGCTAATCTCAAAATGGGTATTTTGGCATTTACATAATCTCTATATAGAAACTTATATAGAGACTTTTAAAAGTCTGTATAGAGACATTCAAATGCTTTGAAAATTAAGGTAAGAGATAAGAATCTGAAGAATATTAATTGCATTTGAATATCGGGTGTTGAAACTCTTAAGAGGTGATGTAAACAGACAGCTTTCTCTGGCTGAAACCAGGACAGGGCTAGCTACAGCCACAGCATGGTGATGAGGTGCTCTCCCCTGTTACATCCCATGGTCTGTGAGATGCTCAGGTCACAGGCTTCTTAAACCCTACCATTTTCTTGTGGAAAATCCAGACCTTCACCATCCAGGTCTGGATTCAGATCTCAGTAATAGCATCAGTAACCCCTCTACGACAATTGGTGTCACCTCCACTAACTCCCACCCCATTCTTTTCCAGGATTTTGAGTCTCAAGCATTCAGAAGTCATAAACCAGGCTAATAACGTATCAGAGTAATAAAAAAAAAAAAAAAAAAAAGGAGAGCGTTTAAAATACTAAGTTTGGGAGCATTCTTTATTTCCTTTTAGTGCTGATATATTTAGGATTCATATTTTATCCCCAGAATGAAGGAGCTTTTTTTCACATTTAATGTAAACTGAGATTACAAGTAATACCATGATTCTGATATCTGGGAGGAGTACCTATGGTGAGACTCGCTGAAGAGCTGGGTATATTGGAGTTAATATGATAGGAGTAAAGCAGAAGAGATTGTTATGTAGCTTCCTGAATACTATTTTTGTTGGAAGGGGCTGCTGTTATTTTGGTGCTTGCCTTAAATGTGGTAGAAAGGTTGGAATAAAGTAGCAGGGTAAAAGCAGGTAATAGAAATAAATTAAGTTATTTAATGTTTTATACATCTGCATTAGAGATTCCTGTAGTTCTTATTACTATAATGCCTAAGCATTCCCTAAGTAATTTAGATCTGCTCTGTGGAGGCGTTAATGCACTTCAGTTAAATCACCTGCTCTTCTTATTTTCCCAGTAGGGAGCCAATGCGCAGGATCCCCCCCCTTCATTTTTCTTCCTTGCTAGGTCTTCCTCATGCTGTTTATAGTGGGAAAGCTTTCTTGGAGAATATAATTTTGCATGCATTCTGATGGTGGTCAGATATTTCTGAAAGCTGATCACATTACTACCCTTTCTAACTCTGAATGTGTTTTCTTTCTTGCCTTCGTGTGCTTCATCCTTTGTGAACTGCCTAGCTGCAGCATAGCCAGGCGTGGCCAGAGATGCATTCACTTGGGGTCCCAGGTGACTTCGAAGAGTAGAACTTACTTTCCTGAAAAAGTAACAAAAACACCCTGGAACTGAGAGAAATGGAGCACAAGCGTCATGTGTTTTCAGTCACAACACTGCTAAGGAGGCAGCACTCAGAAGCTGGCAGAAGCCTCTCAAATCCCTGGAGCAGTGACTTTCTGTAAAACTGTGTGGAATAATGCAAGAAAAGGCTAAAGCTGCCTGACCTACCTCAGTCGGTTATTTCATTTGCTTTAATACAGTGTGTAGGGAGTACAAGGACTTTACATCTCAATTGTGCTATTTTAGTACCTAGAAAGGCTACAATAGGAGGCTCAGTGCCTAATTGCCATTGAAGTCCAATACTTTTGAAAATCTCTGAGGCATCTGCCTACCTCTCCTAATCCCTAATTATTTCTGTGTATCCCCTTATTAGAAGGCTATACTTTCTCCGTAGTTGTCCCGGACATGGCTTGCGAGCGCCCCCAAAACGAATATGGCAGTCTTTAGTCCAGTCTGTCAACATAACCATCTGGGAATGACATTTCCTGTAGTTAGTACTGTTCCTAAATAGTAATAGTATTTGCAGAGTATTGTTTGGAAGACACGTACACGTGCACTTTTTTCTTCAGTACTTTTGTATACTTGTTACAATGATAAACATTACTTGGTTCTACCTATATTGCACTGTATCTGCCTATAGTACTCTTACTAAAACTCACTTTTTCAATAAGGTGTATTGCGGCTCACAGCTTAGGTACATTCTTCGCTGGCTAAAAAACTGGGTGGACGGCCGG
>NW_009196261.1:0-267 GCF_000690835.1 Fulmarus glacialis | reverse complement strand
AACCCCGAACAGTGCATCCGGTGGGAAGAGAACAACAGCAAAAGCCGAGGCAGTACAATAAATAAAAAGCAGAGAAAGAGGGAGCCGAGCGCCTTCACTCCCCGTCCTCGGCGATGAGAGGGAAAAAAAAAAAATTTGAGGTCGGTCGGTCCCGGATTTCCACGGGACGGACGGATTATACAACGCTCCAAGCGACAGAGGAAGGCATGGAGGCACAGCGGCGGGGAGGACAGCGATGCGGGCACCCAACGCCAGCACACCCCGGCA
>NW_009196260.1:0-781 GCF_000690835.1 Fulmarus glacialis | reverse complement strand
CTATAATGTCCTTTTTCCTTAACCTCCAGCGTGTAATTTGGACTTGAGTTGGAAAGAGATTTTCCAGAATGGAAATCTTTCTCATTCAAAGGAGTTGCATTTTATGAGCTTCCCATCAGAGGGGATCTTAAGGGATGATGCACTTGGCAGTAGAAGTCATCAGCAACAAGACTTTTCACTCTCTTTAAAAAAAAAAAAAAAAAAGTCAGTCAATTTCCTTCCAAAGACCCAAGCACAGCAGGTCTTCCAATTGTTGATATATTGCTGGTCTTTGGTTCTCAGGTGTAACAGTCGAGATACCATAAAAAAGTTAAAATTGTATAATTTACAAATGATATATAAAAGGATTTCAAAATAAAAACATATATATCTACTACATTATATGAAGGATTTTAGCGTATAAAAAATTCTAAATAGACATCTATAGGGTTTTAAAATACAAAAATAACTCGTATATAAATTAAAAAACTAAAGGACTTTAAAATGCAAAAAGGATGATATGTTTTATATATGAAGGAATTGAAAATAGAAAAAAAGTCTGAATAGGTAGAGCTATCTACGCTTACTAGTGTTACATAGTAAATCTAAATAGATATTATATGTAATCTAAGAGATTATACATGTAAATGGATATCTAAGTCTAAGTAGATATAAGTGTAAATATATATCTCAGTCTATAAAAGATATAGGTGTAAATATATGTAAGTGTAAATAGAGAAGTCTATAAAGATATCTAAGCGTCTAAATAGATAAGTCTAAATAGATATTATATATAATAAGT
>NW_009196259.1:10978-15333 GCF_000690835.1 Fulmarus glacialis | reverse complement strand
TAATAAATTTGTTATTTATTTAATAAAAATAAAAGTTGATGGGAAATGCACAACATATTGAATCATCTGTAAAGAAATACTAATAAGATTATTGTTTTCATTTCACTTTTCAGTGTAGGTGTTAACGTCTATGAGTGAATGCAGTCTCATCCCCATTTATGAATTAGTTTTATGATTTAAATGAAGCATCAAATTAACTTCCCTTGGAATTATTTAATATCTTACAATATAAATAAACAACTTGGAAAGAACAGAAATGAAACTATTTGGATGACTGGAAAAGTCATATGCCTTATTATGTATAATTTCTGAGGAAAGAGCCTAAAAGCAATCTATTACAAAGTTTTACATGTTTGTTGACATATCTCTTCTGCTCTAGGTTTTGTTGCCATCATTGGATTGTATCTGTGTGTGCAATTACATTTGTTTGTACAGCTGGCAGATGGTATGCAACAAGAAACTCTTCTCATAATAGCAAAAGGATGGGAAGAAGGCTGATTCTGTGAATTATTATGTATTGCATCTTCCTGCCTTTCACTTCCAACCGGATTATGATGCTGCTTCTATGCATAACATTAGTAACAAAGCTGAAGAATCAGTGTTTGGTCTTTGAGGGCTTCCTGACCTCATTTATAAAGAAATCTTTTCTTCATGGTGAACCTACAGTTTGCTAGGCCAAACGGAAGTTAGTTCATCACGTAGCTTCATTACCATCAAGTAGTTTTACAGACTGAGGTTCCTTTAACTTGCAGTGGAGCAGAGATGATCTGGGGTCTTTTGTTCTTTACATCGCTTTAAATAAAAGGCCTTTTTGAACCACTGCACTTCGTCTTTTAACTATAAAGAAAATCACATTAGGGATAGGCTAAGTATAATCAGACCAGGGGAGACATTATTTCCTCAAAAAGTACCCCAATTATACCTCTAGAAATGGTGGTGCATTTAAAAAACATACTTTATTAATTGTCCTTTACTATGAGATATAATCTATCCCTTCCACAAGGTACCAAGAGGCAAAGGTAATTAAATTGAACAGGAGAAGATGTACATTTGTCAGCAAATGGGAAACTGCCATGGGCGATAGAATGAAGGGATAAGCAGCACAAGCCAAAAGGGGAACTAGAAGTATTCAGTAGATTTAGAATTAGAAAGATTAAGCAAAAACGGGGTTTGATAACACATGGGTCTTTCTGGGAATGGAGCCCTGTGAGATACTAGCCAGGCTGAATGTGTGGAAAGAAAGGAGACACTTCAGCTTCCAGTTCTGTTGCAGGGCACACACAGGGCTTTAGCGCAGTTCATAAGCTTGTTCACTGTGACATTTGCTTATTGGAGTTCTAATTTTCTCCTTACTCCCAGCTTATTTTCAGATAGCTGTCTGCTGTGTTTACTGCTTCTGTGCCTCCTTGACCACCTTTTTTTTAAGGAGAGCTGAAGCAAGATTCAATAGTCACCAATTAGTCACCTGAGGGAGTGGGGTGAGATTGAGTTTTAAAGGGAATGGAAAGAAACAGACACTTTTAGGGTCTACTGGTGTATGAGTTGGTTTGCATCATAAAGTGTCTATTTCTCTGCATTCACTGTGGGCCACACGCCACATGTGGCTATCCTCATTTAGGCAAATCTTACTGTCATATGATAGTGGTAAATTCCTACTTAAGACCGTTAAGGGCTGAACAAGGAAAATGTGAGTTCTTTGCTGAATGGGGTAGGTATTTTGGTGATAGCAGGCACAGATATGGCCTTCTTAGCCTTAGTCTTCACTGCTTCAGTCTCCCAGGCCTCTGTGCTTGAAGGACTGGTTCAAGGAGGAGAAGAAGAGGATAAGGACTGAGCCAGGGATTATGTAGAGAACCTGACCCATTCAAGTCCATGGAACCTGATGGGCTGCACCTGAGGGTGCTGAGAGAACTGGCAATGCTCTTGCAAGGACACTCACTACCACCTTTTAAGTGTTATGAAGACTGGGGAAGGACCCCAGTGACCGGAGAAATGCAAATGTAGCCATCTTCACAAAAGGCCAGAAGGATGCTCCAGAAAACTGCAGGCCTGAAAGTCTCAGTTCAGTCCCTCAGAAAATCAGAGAAAATTCTCTTGGAAGTCATTTTTGGGCATACGATGGAGAAGGAGGTGACTGAGAACAGGCAGCATGGATTTACCAAAGGTAAATTATGCTTGACCAACCTGACTGCTGTGGACAAAGGGAGAGCAAAATGGATAAAAATAAACCAGGCCACTACATGGGAGAATTGTTCATGGTTTAAACTACCGATTGTATAAAACTCCATTCTCGTGGTTCTAGAAGTGTCATTAAATCCCACTGATTTGTGTAGCTTTAGAACTAAGCTACCATTAAAGCTGCCTAAAAATCTCCTGTTGTGCAGTTCATAGAATCACAGAATCATAGAATGGTTTGGGTTGGAGATTAAACTCTGTATTGCACTGTGTTGGTTCTGTGATGGGTACCATGGCAATGCAAATTCACTTAAGCCACTCTTCATAAACCATATACTCCATAGGAACCATGAAATATCAATGTGACATTTATTAGAAGAAAAAATGTGTTTTTAAAGCTTCTGAGCTGGCACAGATGTGTAACTCTCCATCTTGTTGTATTGTAAAATATTCACTTTTAATACTTTATTATTCCCAGGGCTCATAGATTATAAGTGAAATTTTACACAGCCATACTGATATTAGTCACAAACATGACTCTCATTAATATTTTTTCTCCAGTTAATTATGTACTGAAATAGTATGAAATTGTAAAAGCTTGAGACAAGGTCAATCTAATTTCTTAGTGATGTAGAAAATATTCATTTCTCATAAGGAGTTCTGGGTTTGAGATATCAAGAGTTTGATCATTTAGCTAATTATGCCATTAATTTACATGCAACAGTTCCTCGTCAAGGCCTGTCTGATGTTAGATTTTTTTTCACTGATACTTCATGTATTACATTTAATCCTACTGAAGCTCTATTTAAAATCAATATCAAATTTTGGTAACGCTTGGCAGGGCAAAAGAAACATTTTGTAGCACTTTTTGATCCAAGTTCCATTCCGTGAGCTCACCTCAAATACTTCATTTTCCTTGCATGTCTACAGATAGTACAATAGGTTATTTATAGTGATAAGTACTACTGAAAGCACTCAGCTGTGATCTTTTTTGCATGCCTACTCAGAGGATTTGAGGAACTCCTTTATTCATGTTGTGTTCATAAAAGAGATTTTTGAGATAAGAGATTAATAACACCTTTACTCGTTGTTACAGTATTAAAACGTGAGATTTAGTTTGGGATATCATGTTAAAGCACTGATGGAAACTTTCACTGTAACAGCTACCAGTGCACATTTTCTAAATCTTTCATTAAATATCGGGGGTGATGGGGAAAAGGAAAGAAAACAGGTTAAGTATTTGTAATTAAAAGAAGCGAGCAAAGATTTTTTTTGGAGGGGATTTGTTAACTGTATCCATTATTCACTTTCCTTTTAGCAGGAAAAAGTGCTTCTTTTGTCTGGTAGTTTTCATTTCATATTGACCCTCTTTTTCTTGGGATGAAGACAAAGCCAGGCTAGACATTCTCGATCTATTGTTGAACTTCCCTCTAAAAGAAAGCAGGTTGATCTTAAATACACTGCTAGGAAGAACAGTGTCAGAGGCAGAAAATGGAAATGGTTTTCTTTCATTTGAGCCTTACTGATGGATATTACTGCATAAGGTCTTAGCAGTCAGTCTGAGGACTGAAAAACTTCCTCCAGTGTCAATCTATTTAAGTCATTGCTTTTTGTTTGCTCTTCTAGTCATACATTCCCAGCAGTAATAGAAGAAATAGAATTGATTTGGCAGTCTGAGCCAGGCTATTAGGCAGGAATCAGAAAGAAAAAGAATAGGAAAGAAAAAGAACAAGTTGAGAGGAAAATGATGCATCAGGGAGGGGAAAACAGCAGAGCACTGAGCGTCATATCCTAAATGAAGCTTAGGATTTAGCCAAAGCTATTTTCCACTTTCTAAAAAACACATTCTATAATAAGACCTAGAAGAGCGAGTAGAGAGCTAATTCTTTTTTAAGAAGTCTTTTAGTGATTAAACATTTAGTTTAGTTGCTATTTGGAGAACAAACCTCAAATCCCAAAACTCACTAGAAAAAGGGGAGTTTAACCCTGATTACAGGGCAGTTCACACATCTGCCTCCTCAGCCCCATGGGCAGCAGTGGTGCCCTCTCCTGGAGCAGCCCAAATGTCAGGACTGGAGGCAGAGGGGTCTGCAAGATCACACTTTTGAGGAGCTGTGAGGGAATCCGAGGCTCCTGATTACTTCCCAGCCAACCAGGCAGCCAGCCAAATGGAGATAAAC
>NW_009196259.1:0-10947 GCF_000690835.1 Fulmarus glacialis | reverse complement strand
GCTCTTCCATCAGTCTCTTGGACAGGCTGCTTGAAGAGAAGAGTGAATGAGATGAAGAAATCTGGGTAAGCTGTGATGCATATGTTTTATGTGAATGTTATTGGAACATGATCAAAATTAAACTATCTCTGCTTTTGATTTTGAAGGTAACAAAAAAAAAAAGGGTAGATATTTCATTGTTGATTTCAACAGGGATAATGAAGCTGCCTAATATTAGAACAGAGCACTAAACCAGGAGCCTGAGATACTGCAGCACAAAAGCAACAGTGTCCCAGATCTCAAGTTCCTAACACATTGCCTTGTTCTTCAAGAGATTCAGAAAAATGGGCATATCCAGTTTTTACAACCAAACATCTTTACTGTTTATTGTTATTAATTATCCTTATTTTTTAAACTTCCAGTAGGTGTAGAAACATATAATGTTCCAAAATTCTAATTGTTCATTCTAACATAGAGGAATAATTACTGAAATAAAAGACACTGAAATGACACTGAGAAGTCAGACATTCCTAAAAATATTCTCCATGTAACTAGTTGTTTAGCAATGATCACAAGCACCATCATGTGATGCTGCACACGGGCAGTGGATAACTGTGACAAGGTATTTCTGAAGGAATGAAAAGCTCTTTCTGTGAGAAAGACTCAGCACGACCTGTGCATGAAAGCCAATTGACAGAATTGGTCCTAAAAAGGCTGGAGATTGTAATGAGTTGGATTAGCCAAAGCAGCCTTCATTAACTGTTTATCAGGTCTTTTTGGTCAAAGAATGATGAGGTGATATCTGGGGAGGAATCACTATCTGGAGCAGCAGGCAACTCCTCATATCTGAGAAGTTCAATACCTGTGGCAGAGGAGCAGTGCAGCCAGCTCAGCTGTATCTGAAATGGCTGCCAACTTAGTTCACCTTTAAAGATCTATAGAGATCCTTCCTTTTCTATTTGCAGGTGAGTAAGTGTGATTTTTTCATACTATCACCTATGTTTCTGAAAATGTTTATTGTTAAATTTTGATGTCATTCCCTAGATTTGATGGTTTCGAATAATGGGAGCTGAAGCAGAACAGAATCTCTGTCTTGACTTTTTTATGGAGCTAAGTTTGTGGAGCAATCAATGGAAAATAGTAAAGATATAAACCAATTCCATGCTGACAGAAATCTGTATTTTTTAAGTAGGCTTCTGTTCTGCACCAGGGAAGGAGGAGAGGTGAGACACAGATGATGCAGGGTTCCTTCTGGATCTCAATAAGAAAGGCCCAACAACAAATGGACTAATAAACCAGCTATTTTATTAAGATAGAATAAAAAGAGGAATACAGATAGCAAGTAAATCTTCTGTCCCATCAGATGCTGGGCACCCTGCATTCGTGCAGTGTCAGATGGACTCCAGATGGATTTTCCTGCAGCATGCTGTACAGATGACTTCTGTGGAGAGAAGTTCCCCTTTTCTGGTCCTTGGAGCTATTATACAATTTTCTTACAGGAAAACAACTCTATTCATAAAGGACACTTGCATGAGAACTTCTTGCTGCACTTTTAGATAAAGGCAAGGCCACAGAGGTGGCATAATTGTAGGTACCGAGTGGGAGCTGCCTGCAGCCTCCTCTGTTGCAACGAGCTGGCTGCGTTTATCCTGTGGCCAAGGGAATTGTGCAGCACAGCACAGATTGAAGGTCACGCTGTGCATGCAGGACAGCGCAGCAGAACACAGACCTGGTCCTACTCGGGTTAACTGTTATGTGGATCGCTCACACCTAGATGTACAGTGGTCTGCTGGTCAGGATCGCAACATTTCACCCCTTGATCCACATACAGTTCACCTTTCGCAAAGATATTTTAAATTACAGATTATATTAGCAAACTGTTCTGCTAAAAGGAAGTTTACTGACTGGTTGAACTGTTATCTCTGTCACAACACCCGCCAACGTGCAGCACAGCTCAGCACAGGGCACTCCAGCAGATTCCCATACAGCGGCTACTCATGCTAACATATGGGCTTCTCAAGACCTGACCTGCTGAAAATTATTAACTCCTCAAATACAATGTCTTCTGCAAGACTCCCAGTACAGCTTCTAACTTTATTTAGACAGAGTCATCGAGTCCTAAACAATTTTATGAAAAAGAATTTCATGATAAAGTAATTATGATCAGACAAATCCCATCTCACATAACCTCTGCGGTCATGGAAGGCCTGGAACACAGCAGAACCAATGCGAACAACAGCAAGTAGGGCACGCAACATGGTGTCAATGATCCATAAACACTATAAATCACCAAAATGTAACATTTATTCTACTGCGTTAATGATGGGGGGAAAGCTATGGAACATGGATCTTCAACTCTACGGATCCGCTGGCTGATCTCTTCACTCTTTCAGAAGGAATGCACAAAATCCTGGGTAGCTATGGCAACCTTGAAACTACCTAGGTCCTGATTTGAGGAGTGGGAGCCTAAATGTCTTGAGTGCTTCCAGCAGAAGGAAGTGTCAGCAGAATAAGTGCTTGAGTGAAGTGTGAAATCCACATTATCATTAATGGATTTAGTAGAAGGTGTAAAAAAATTGCTTTGGGAACTAAAATATGAAATTTGATGTTACAAATAAATTAAAGTCTAAAAGCATTAAAGCTATGAAAGGCCACCACTTGTTTTCAGTCTGTACGCTTAATTTACTTTCTACTTTGAAATCTCTTCCCTGTTCTTGGAAGTGCTGAGCCATAAAGGAGGACAACCAGCTTGTTGGAGCTCCCAGGAGTCTTTTTCCAGTCATCAAGGATTTTTGCTGATCTCCACAATCTTTGAGAGATGACAGAGGATAGTCTCATAATGACATTGATCTCACCACCCTTGGATGCATCCTGTCTGGTTCTATGGACTTGTTCTTATGCTCAATTTAAGTAACTAGTCCCTAACTCAATCCTCCTCTATCGTGAATAGTATCTTTGTCCCCTGAACTTTGCTAATAGACAAGAAGGTCTGGGAGGCCAGGGAAGACTGAGGCAAAATACCTCTCAACGTTTTCTGTCCTTTGTCATTATGTTGCCCGACCCACTCAGGAGCAAGTATCAAGTTAGCATTTTCCTTGATAATTTTGCTGCTGATATAACTGCAGGTAGCCTTTGTGTTCCACTTGATATCCATCTCCAACTTTGACTGCAGCCAATCTTTTTTTTTCCTAATTCCATCCTTGCGTGTCCAGGTGATTGTCCTGGATAGCCCCTCCTCATTTTCACTTTCCATATACTTCTTGTTTGTATTCAAGCTCAGTTACTTTCTACTCTACTTTCTGCAATTAAAACAGACCATTCTTGTGCTATCAGGGGACTGCCCCTGAAGAACAACTGGTCTCCCTCAAGGCAGCCTTGCATGGGATCCTGTCCATCAGATCCCTGACAAAAGAAAAATCTGCTTTCCTGAAGTCTAAGTTTTACAGCTTGCCTTCTTTCAGGATCTGGAACCTCCAACTCACAGTCACTGCAATCAAAGCTGCCATTGGCTATCACGCTCCAACCAGTTCTTTATCTGTGAGTGTCCTAGTTTCAGCTGGGATAGAGTTAAATTTCTTTCTAGAGATGTGTTTTGGATTTAGTATGAGAAGAATGTTGATAACACACTGATGTTTTCAGTTGTTGCTAGGTACCCTGTCAAGGATAGCTTCCATGCTACCAAGGAGAGGCTGGGAGGGAGCACAGCCAGGACAGCTGGCTCATCTGGCCAACGGGGTATTCCATACCATGTGACGTCATGCTCAGTATATGAATGGTAGGCGTGATCCAGGAAGTAGCGATCGCTACTTGGTTATCAGTCAGCGCGGGTGGTGAGCAATTGCATTGTGCATCACTCATTTTGTATATTCTATCATTATTATTATTATTTTCCCTTTTCTGTTCTATTAAACTGTCTTTATCTCAACCCACCGGTTTTTCTCACTCTTACCCTTCCGATTCTCTCCCCATCCCACTGCGGGGGGGGAGAGTAAGCGAGAGGCTGCGTGGTATTTCGCTGCCTGCCAGGTTAAACCATGACAGTGAGTTACAGCTCCAGCAGAACACATCCCCTGGGGTCCGAAGCAGATGTCCACCATGATTTCTGTCTTATTGTCCTCCTCTTAATAGTCCTGAGCAGCCCTTTTCCCATTTCATAGCAGATCTCCATGTATTTAAACCATTCCTTTCCATAGAGAGCACCCCCATCCCCTTGACTTCCGTGCTTGTTTTTTCTAAGATCCTGCATCCATGGGAACACTCTAGCCATACAAACTATCCCACCACATCTGTATAATGCCACTGGTGACTGGTCTGTGACTGCACATGGACTTCCAGTTCCTCCCATGTGTTTCCCAGGCTGCGTTCATTTGGGTACAGGCAGTTCAAATGGACCCCCTATTTCCTTGCTTTTTCTAGGAAACTGTGAAAGCCTCCTCCTTTGTCATGTGCCATCTGTCCTTCTCCCTTACTCCCTCTTTCTTTATTTTTCTTTGGGTTTTGGTCTCCATTCCCTGAAAAACCTAACTTAAAGCTTTCCTAAAGCCTGGGCAAGCTTGCTGGCAAAGATATTCCTGGCTCACTTTGTCAGGTAAGTCATGTCTCCCACCAGCAGTTGGTCTCTGGATCATAGTAGCTAAAGGCTTGCTGGTGAAAGCAGCCATGTGGTCAGGTGTTGATCTGCAGTATGCATCTGCTCCTGCCCTAGTCATCCTGCTTGACTAAGAGGATGGGGAAGAACCATACCTGGAGTCTTGCTCCTTTCAACCTAGACCCCAGAGTCATACTGGATCCACTCAAGGTCTCCCTCAGCAGAATCATTGGTGCACCCACAGATGAACAACAAAAGGTAGTAATCTGAGGGTTGGAAGAGCCACAGCATTCTCTCCATGATGTCCTTGGCTGCAGACAAACAGCAAGCCCCTGGAAACAGCAGGTCTGATTTGCAAAGAAGTGCCTCCATTGTGTGCAGAAGGGAGTACCACATCTCCATTACGTGGTGCGTTCTGTCGGTGGCACTAGTGTGAATCTGTTGACCAATCATGGCCAGCTCAGATGCTTGTTCTCGCCACCTGTATAGGGTTTTGTACCTATTCTCCAACTGAATGTCTGCAGGTGGAGAACAAATATTCTTGTCTCTGGAAGTCACAAGCTTCTGCCCCCAATGTCAAAGCAGAGCCTATCTTCACTCTGCTCAAGTGTTGTCTCAGGCAGCACCAGCTGCCACATTAACCGCCTGCTTTCTCTCTGCACATCCTCCTCCCTGATGCTCCCTTAGATATCATTTAACCAAGGAGCCAAAGATGAGCTTGCTCTCCTCCCAGTGAGACTTCCTGCTCACCAGCAACTGCTCACGCTGTCTCAGTTCTTGGCTGCTGTCCCTCACTCGTGAATGTGGGGTTTGCCACATGCACTTTCCTTCCATGCTGTGTTCTCTGCAGGCATCAGAAGCCTGACATTAAATTGCTTCTTTCTAAAGCTAGGCTCCAGAACCGAGACGGTTGTTTTGGTGATACAAGATAATAATTTGCCAACTCATAGTCTCCAATACTATTGCATTCACACTCACTTGAGTACTTATTCTGTAAATAGTTCATGTTACTACCACTTGTTTCACTCTAAAATCTAACTTAAATCACAGTCTGTGGAGAATGGATTACTTACTTGTTGAAGAAATCTCTTTCAACAGGAAGGAACTGATGTTTCCTTAGCATTGAATCATTATTGTTTAATGTTTAAAGCTCTGTTTCAGGAAATACAACCACTTATCCATATGAAAGTAATTCCAGGTATGATCCAACTTCCACTGAAGCTGACAAGACACTTTCTTTTTCTTACTGGGTAGAAAACACAGAATTTTGTGAGCAACTTACAGCTTCTTCCCTAAAGAGAAAAAAGGTCCCAAACATTTTCCATGTCATTTAATCTATACGCAGATACAATGTCTCCATTATGAGTCTACCCTGCACTTTAATTTGTACTAAATATACACCTCCAGTTTCATTAGACAGTTGAAGTCATTCAGAAAACTTCAGAATCAACATAAAGATTTTAGTTTTGAAACAAGAAAAAGATTTTTTTCTCAAAGAGAATAGTATAAATTGAGTTACAGTAATTAAAAACAGCAGAAATAGATCTCTTCAAACTGTAGTATAAATTTCTATTTTCTAGTTTATATTGTTTAAGAATTGTCAAATTACTGATTACCAAATGGTAACAAAACAATAGGAATAAAAATGCAAGCAAGCAGAAAAACCCTGAAAACTATCATTCCATAACCAGAACTAAAGACATTCATATATGCAGAAAAAATCGTAGGACCAGGACCACTGCTGTGCAAATAAAATTTTGCTTTATTGATACAATTAATAAATTATGCACATTTAAAATTCAAACTGGTTAGAACCACAATTTTTTTTTTTCTTGCCAAACAGCCTTTCCCTCTAGGAATCCCTCCACTGCAAAACAAATAAAATCAAACCAAAACAAAACAAAGGAAAAAGCAATGAACAAAACCCAACAACATTTGGGAAAAAAAGAAACTTTATTCTTCTTGTTATTTTTGTCAACTCTAAAATAGAACTTTATATATTTAAAGGAACTTCCCCCAAATCAACATGTTTCATTTGGAAAAAGTAGGAGCAAAATACTTTATTTTTCTCCAGTGCTTTTTTCTCATTTGTCCTTATCAAAACTATCTTTTATTTTGGTATGAATTTATGAACCATTTTATTAAATCATAAAATTGTGTTGCTGGAAAATAAATTATTTTCTTGAAAATTGGCTTAACTTTCCTCATGATGACGTATAAATTATATCACTGATAGCCGTTAAAAGACCTATCCTCCCAAGGAACGGAGGAAATAGTTTCCTTATTTTATTTTCCATTGTAATTTTACTTCATTATATTTATGAGTTTCAGCACAGAAGAGAGGAGAGGGGGTGCATGCATCTGTGCATGTGTCTGTTTAGTCTGGATCCTGTCATATAGGTTTTATGCACAGTAAGTGATCCAAGATGGGCTACTGCCATTGGCAATGCAAATAAAATGTGTGATCCAATATTCCAGTGAAAAGTAGTTATGAAATTAGCATAAACTGGAAAAGCTATTTTTATTTCTGATTATGCTTCTTTACAAACACAAAGACATACAGATGTTTTTAGAGGCATGTAGTTAATATAACTAAAAGTACTTTTCCTTTCATAAATAAACTTCTCTGACTATTCTTAAATATCGTATAAAGGAGCTTTTTTGTTTGTTTTGGGGTTGGTTTGTTTGTTTGTTTGTTGTGGTTTTTTGTGTTTTGTTTTGTTTTCCCTGAAACTTGCAAAACCAATTCTCCAGGAAATATCTGAGGGAGGCATTCAGATGATTTTAGTGGCCAGGTGATTTAAACATGTGTGTTTGACAACCTGTGAAGGTCTGGTTATAACATTAAAAATACCAGCCTACCTTGTACTTCAACATCTTCATCTATGCCTGGGGGGTGTGGTGGTCTGTGCATCTGAATAGCCCTCAGGCTGCCTACTATAAATTTGGTGCTGTAACTGTGGTGAGAGGCTCTGGCTGCCTTTTAGGCAGATCTCCCCGAGAAAGGCTTCCTTTACACTCAGTGGAAAAAAAAATGTTTAAATTGGACAGAGTGTTGATGATGAGGCATATCTATGGTAGTAAATTAAGCAGTGGTTGGCCTGCTCTTGGCCCTTCGGTCAACTGGCATGATCTGGCCCCTTCAGCATTCTCTATGCTCTTAAGCTCCAGACCAGGATGGTCACAACCATGCTGCATATTGGGAACTTTGCCTGCCCCATGCTAGACCCCAAACGGTGTGTGGGAGTAGTCTGGGAAAAAAGTGCTAGTGGATATAGGCTGAAACCATGCCAAGTACACTTCTGACTGTTTATAAGCGTAGATGATAGTGTACTGGAGCTCAGGAACATGAGCATGGTTTAATTTATGTAATATACACATAGCCACGTCTGATGAGTTAGGTGTCATGACTTCTCTTCAACGATTTTAAATGTCAGGCAACATTAAATAGTAGGCAATCTAAATTGCCCATAACTCTCTGGCTTTAAGCCCTGTCATGGTTAAAATGCCTAGGTAGCCACTTATAACAGATAGCACGAGTATACCCTCACGTGACTTCCTAGTGAGTGCCTGGGAAGTATGCATTTCCACACTGTACTCTGAGCACTCAGCAAATGGCTGAAGGAGATGGGGTGGGCCAGATGCTCACCTGCCTGAGAATACTCACAAGGGCAAGATTGACTCTCCTTGTTAAGCAAGGAGCAGGTAGAGTTGATCCACACCTGTGGATCTCAGGATATCTGTCTGCTACTCTCAGGGTCCCCTGAGCAGCTGTTTTCTCATATAATGCTTTGGAGGAGTGGTAATCTCATACTTTCCCACATTATGAATGCAGGAGGGGAGCTACTCCTGGGCAGCTCAGGGTGACTCAGATTTTCATATGGAAGCTTATCTAAACAGAAAATCCACTATGAAGTGTGGCTTATCCACAGTTAAAACGGATCTACTACAGCTAAGAACGAGAACAGCAAACCTTCACTCCAAATATTGACGTCATTGTTCTATGCAGAGGGAGGGGTGTTGCAGTCTTGCTTTGCTCTCCTCTTTGAGCCCCAATCTTCCATCTTTCTTAATCCTTCACACTGGGTAGTAGAGGGTACCTTAAGCAGTCTCTTAATGCTCAGCTGACTGATTGCATGAGTGACCATTTAGCAAGCAGGCAGTATATTCTTCCTGATCTCCCAGAGAAAAGAAAATGAAAAACCCCAAACACCACACACTGCCTTTTTCGAAACAAAACAGCAGTGAAAAACATTGTCAGTAATTTAATTATCTTTTAGGCTGACAGCTTTAGCTGTATTTAAAAATTACCAACCGAGGGCTTTACAATAAGCCTGCCAAAAAAGGAACAGCAACTAACAGATGTGCTTTACTCTTCTTGGGCTCATCACCAGTGAGGTGCAGCTGCTGCTTTGACTCTGTCTTTTGTGGCTTGCTTTGAAATGTTGTCCTTTTTTTATCACTATGCACTAGTTTTATTACCTTGCTTTTTTTTAAAACCTAACATTTTTTTTGACAACATCATACTTATAAGCTGCAAGAAGGATGCTCTGTGGATCTTGTGGTACGTTAAAATTGTGCTAGTGGTGCAGAGAACAGGTTTAGGCAATATACATATGTCTACGCGATGCAGCAGAGTGATGCTCATTTTTAATTAATGGGACACTTCTCAATGAAAAGATGGCAGTTGTTTTATAACCAAGGCAGGAATATCAGCTGGAACACACAGTCTGTTTGTTCACTTTGGAAGAGAAATTAGGATACTTCTCTTTTAAACTGCGTTTAGGAGTATAAAGAGATGGCAACACTGGGAAAATGATTTGGCTGGCAAAATTATTAAAGCCAACATTCTTCAGTTTGACTTTATTCATATTTGGATAGAATGGATTAGACATAGAGAATTTTCACTGTTCTACCTCTTAGCACATCTGGTAATTACAACAGCATAAAATATAGAAGTGAAGATGGAATAAAATCTCAACATTAAGATTTTTTTTTTTTTTTCAGGAACATAGAGGAATGTGGAAACATGCTGGAAGACAACTATTTAGGGAATAAATAAGCTATTGGAGAATTTTTGCAAAGGACTCAACAGTTCCTTTTTTTTGTTCTGTGGATTTTTTTTTTTTTTAATACTTTCAGAGATCCATATATGTAACAGTTTCAGACTAAGCTAGGTATTTTTATCTGGAAAGAGGAACATTTTGTGGGTAATGAAAGGAGTAATTACAATTAGCTGAGATGCTGACATCCAATGGGGTAGAATTGTTATTTCATTTTACATCCTTAGCAAAAATGTACTTACTTGATTCTTAGCCAGAAAATGTGAGTCTCATGCTGAGAACTAAGTGTGAGATTGAACATCGGCCACAGCTTTGAGTTAGGGAGTGGGTGGTAGGAATGAACAAGGAGAGTCCGAGGAAGCTAGGAGCAGGGAGGAAGGGGAAAAGAGCTGATACAAATACCGAGAGCTGTGAGCACATTCTTTCTCTCCTATTCCATACACACTGTCTGACCCTATCTGTGGTGTAGGAGCAGTGCCAAGCCTCTGTTTTCCAGCCTTTCTTCCTACGTAGGAAGCTCCTAATAGGAGCTGATCCTGAGTAGCAGACTAGGGCAGGGGAAGAGGCGGGGGAAAAGCAGAAATAGAAGAATGGGCTGACAACAGACAATCCGTCACCTTACCTCTTTTCCCACCCACTGTATAACCATTTAGATACAGCTCAGCACTATGTGTTTTTGTAACAACGGCATCTTCCAGCTCACCCTTAGTTACCTTTTGCTTGTATCCACGTTGCCATGCAGTTCTGCACACGCAGGTGACTTATAACCCCAGAGTCTGTAAGACCTCAGGCTTGTCAGCCTCTGGTAAGCCAGAGGGGAGCAGGAAGGGAACTATTCCATACTCTGTGCCCGCACAGGAGCGACATGTAAGGCCTGGCTTGAGAGGCTATACTATTTAATTAGTTTGTCGGTGGGACTGGGTTCTGAATGTTGTGATGGAGTTTGGTATTTGGCATTGACCCAAGAAATAACCTATGAAAGATGAAAAAGACATATTAGATCATACAGTCTGTGTTCAGTCCTTACTTCCTCTGTACTGATCACTTCTGTCCTTACTCCAGTCCAACTGACAAAATCTAAATAACCCATCTTTCCAGTTCTGTCCCTCCAAGGTTAGCCCTAAGTCTTCATAGCTTTGGAAGTTATCCATGGAATACAGATTTTCTTTTGTTTTAACAAATAACTGGTTTTGATTACAGGTCATTACCTTTCATAAAGACTTTAAACATAATTATCATAGAAATAAGAGGTAACTGCAAACTTGAAAGCCAGATGCTCCCTAGAGAAGAAACCAGGCTCCCTAGAGAAGAGCCTGG
>NW_009196258.1:0-1236 GCF_000690835.1 Fulmarus glacialis | reverse complement strand
CTGTGCCTGCCCGTGGGGCTCGGGAGGACAAGTCACCGGCTAAGGGAGGACGCAGGATGCAGCTTGAGAGCAGCATCTCCCAGCCTGGGCGTCCCCCCCGCCACAGCTCTGGGCGGCTCCCGCGTCGCAGGGAGACCTTCACGCCCCCAGCACCGAGCCCCAGCGCTTTGGGATGGAGCACACGGACAGGTCAGGGCTCTCGGAGGCAGCGGGGAGGCCACTTCCCCATCCTGGAGCCGAGGGCAGCGGAGGGTGAAAGGCCAGGAGGAGGGCTACAGGGAAGAACTAAGACTCACCAACACCAGGTTTATCTGTGGTGGAGGTGGTGAAGCACCGTGAGGGGAGCCCCGCTGTGCCCCCAAACCCCGGGATCTCGTCCTGCAGCCACGTCCCTGCCAGGTGCATCGGGAGCCCCGGGCTAAGTCCGTGTCTGACAGGCTCCCAAGAAATCTCTGAGCATCTCCTCCGACACAGGCAACATGGCATCTCCCAGTCAGCTGGTGGTCCTCCATTTCATATCCCACAGCAGTTTGCTTGGGATTCATACCATTTTCATTCTTTAAAATCAGTCTGAGTCCCACAGATGTTTAATCCGGTCATCTTAATTTTTCTATGGCAACATTTAAACCCAAGCAGGGTTCGCTCAGGCCTTTTCTCGTCAAGGCGTAGGTCTGGTTCCAGGGATTACCTGCTCAGTGCGTGAACCTGCGAGGACCATGGGGAAGCGGTCTTTGTCAAGACACTGAGTTTTGATGGCTGGATGTTTCCCAGGGAACAGGAGCGGGGTTTTGCTGGGACATTTCTGCTGGACTCCCACCTGGCTGGTTTAGGACACCGAAGGCTGTTCCTGTGCAGAGCCACCCCCTGCACTGGTGGCTCTGGAGCTTCTCCCTGGCACTAGCTTCTCCCTGGCACAGGAGCACTGGGAGAAGGAGACTTGAGCCTCTGCACCAAGCGCATCCCAGCGCTGGTCACCCCAGGGATTCTGGACACAACCAGGGCTGCTGGACCTGCGGTCAGTGGCCCTGAGGCTGGACCAGGTGGCCCCAGGGCAGCCCCAGAAGGCAGAGGAACCTGCGGGCATAGGCTGTGGGAGGTCCTGCTCCTGCTCTGTCCCTGGGAAAGGGGGCACATAGGGGTGTCTCCCTGACACTGCCAGTTCCCCCAAAAGCAGCAAACTGGCACCACCTGTTTGAGCTCTGCAGGTGCCTCACTGCTCCCTGCGAGCCCGTGGTT
>NW_009196257.1:0-1627 GCF_000690835.1 Fulmarus glacialis | reverse complement strand
CCTCTCCCATTGCGTTTGCATCGGGAGCCCCCCATGATGGCGTGAACATCTACGGGCAGGGGGTCCACCAGCCCCAGGCTGCATCCCCCGGGGTCACCCCCTACAAAGTTGCACCTCCAGTTTCTGGGGAACGAAGGGTGGAGGAGGCGACTTCCGAGATTAAAGGGGAATAAATACAAATACAAATAGCTAAGCCCCTTGGGGAGGTGTTTAAGGTGGGTTATTGGGGTCCATCGCACCCCACGGGGGGGATAACCCCCATTAACGTTGACTTTTTAGATGGGAGGGTTTCCAGGTGAGGAGCTGGGCTGGTGCAGAGCCTCCGTGGAGGCTGAGCAGTGCTGGGGACATCCCTGCTCGGACACTTCCACTACCCAGAAGGTGGAAATGGAGGTGGTCAAGCCCCCAGCGAGCTTGAGCTGAGCTCCTGGTTGAGACTTCAGTCCGGTGGCACTTGGGGCTTTGGCAGCCTGAGCTGATGCTCTGCAGAAGCTTTGCTTGGAGGCCACCTAGATGGTCATTTTTCTACCTCAAAAATGCAACGACTACAAATTGGAGGAAGTTCAGCCCCACTCCCTTTGCGGGGTGAGATGCTTTTTTATGCTCTCTGCCAAAATCCTTGAAAAATCTCAGTGGGAACGTCCCTAATGGGAGATATGGCGCCCGTGGTCCCTTGCATTTGGGGCTTGACCATCCCTAAGGAGTGCCGGAGAGGAGAGCATGCCACTGCGCACATTGCTGCTCCGCTCCTCGTATACTAGCTTTTTCTTTTTAATATTGCTTTATAAAAGTATAAAATTTTATACAATCTGCAGCTGTTGCTATTCGCTCGGCAGCTGCTACCTGCTTGCTCTCTGCTCACATACCAGGGGTCAGATGCCACCGGGTAATAACTCTTGATAAATGGTGACTTTCGAACAAGGAGCGCCGGAGTGTGCAACCGCTTCAGCGGGTTGAGTGAGTGCAGCAAAGCGAGAAAATAAATATCCTGAGGATTTGGGGGATTCAACCAGCGGGCTTTTAAACTGGTGCTTAAACCAGCGCTGTTTAGGCTCAGCTGGCACGAGCAGCCCCTGGCGCTGTGCATGACTTGGGTTTGGTTGGATTTTATCGATATTACAGCCATAGGAGGTTTTTTTTTCCCCCTATATTTTTTATTTTGCACCCCGCTGATGTTTTTCCAAGGAAGCACACCGAGGATAGGAGCAGTTCTCTAAGTTATCATTAGAGGCAGAAAAACACAGCGCTGGAGAGGTGGCAAGCGATGCTCAGGGAGGTCTGCCCGTGCCTGGAGAAGTTGGGAGGATTTTGGGTGTGCAAAGCCCAGGTTGGTTAGGGATGGGCAAGGAGAACCAAAATCCATGCAGGAACAGGAAAAGCTTCTTGTTCGGAGTGTGCTGTTGGTGTAGCTTTGGTGCACCGTGGTTTTAGGGTTGGGATGTCTCAAGATATGAGGCCCAGATATTATTTCATAGATATATATATGTGTGTGTGTGTGTGTGTATATAAAAATTTATATATGGTAATATAATACAGATTATTGAACATATATAGATTTATGTTCAATATATATTGAAATATATTAACTATAGATAATATGTATAGCTATATAGATAGAGGCATCTAT
>NW_009196256.1:1420-2268 GCF_000690835.1 Fulmarus glacialis | reverse complement strand
GGTTTCATTCTTTTAACGTAAAAGTTTAACTAATAGAAGTATCTGAGAAGCTGTGGTATACTTAGGCTCCTGTTAGGCATTTGATTTAATAGTACATGACGTTTTGATTAAAAAATTAGCTCTATATAATATCAATAGAGCACACATTAAAAGGATTAAGAATTGGCTGACTGACAGATCTCAAAAAGTGGTTGTCAATGGGGAATCATCATCGAAAAATTATGTTCAACATTTTCATCAATGATCTGGAAGTAAATATGAAATCAGTGCTGCTAAGTTTTGGGATGACAAGGATTAGTGGGGAGGTGGGAACGCTGACAAGGGTGAGCTGTGGGGGCTATAGGGGGGCTGAGAAGATGCCCGGCGGCAACCCGACCTCGCTGCTGCAGGGAGCCAAGGGTGGCCAAGCCCCGCAAGGGACAGGTGACCACAGGGCCCGGAGGGGGTCACTGCGGTCTTGGTCCCACTCGTGGCCGGAGCAGGGTGCAGAGCAGGTTTAGGAGGGAGCCGGAGGACCCCCCCAGGTCCCCCGCATGGGGAGGCTTTGCCAGGGTGCAGCCCAGCTGCACGGCCAGCTGGTGCAGGAATTACTAACGTGGGGAGGGTGGACAGGGGGGTGGTCCGGGGAAGGACCAGTGAAGGTTTGGTACTGGGGACGTGATGAGAAATTGAAGGGCCGGAGCGTTTCCGGCTGAGCCCAGCCGGGAGCATCACTGTGCCCCCAGCGCCCGGGCGGGGGCAATGGGCACCCAACCCATGGCTGCCCCGTGGGTCGGTCTCGGCTGAACCTCAGCTGCTCATGCCATGGCGGGCAGTGGGTCCCTGTGGTCCTGTGGGGATGCAACGGC
>NW_009196256.1:684-1161 GCF_000690835.1 Fulmarus glacialis | reverse complement strand
GACACCTCCCGAAACAGCCGAAGCCACCGCCAGCCCCCGGCAGCCCCAGCCGCCACCTCAGCTGCAGGGTCAGGCGTTGCATTTCTTAGGGTGATGTATGAGAAGGAAAATCTGCAGCTAACCCGCAGCTCCACTTTGCATCAGCCCTGCGCTGGGAAGAGCAGCAGCCACCTCTGCTGGAGCTGCGGGCAGGAGGGCTTGCAGCACCCCGGCATGCGGGTGGCCTGCGGGCACCGGTAGCTGCACCGCCGGCAAAAGCGACTCTCAGCACCCGCGGGCCGGGCACGGCACAACCGAGTGTCACCTGGGGCCCTTCTCGCACACCATTTCTGCACATCACCTGAATCCTGCAAACAGGACGTAGCTGAGCTGTCGGGGGGACAGAGGGGACAGCACGTGCCGGTGCAGTGCCTCGTGGATGCGTGCCACACCGACATGGCCCAAGCTGTCTGGGCTGCCGCCGCGGGAGGGGGGTCC
>NW_009196256.1:0-550 GCF_000690835.1 Fulmarus glacialis | reverse complement strand
AGCTTTAGCAGATGTGGATTTTTGAAAGGCAAATCTTTATTAGTGCAGGGAGTGTGCCTAACCCACATTAATTCCCAATTGTGAATGCTTTCAATTAGCGACTGCAGGCACTCAGCCTGCTGGATGTGTTCATTAGTGACATGGCCTTGCCGCTCAGTGACAAGCCGGATGACAAACCTGTCTGAGGGATGCACGAGGTTTCGGCTGTGGCACAGCGCTTGCATTAGCACGGGAAGGGGGGTGGGAAGGTGAGGTGCCCCCGGTGGCCTGCAGCGGAGCGGGGACACGCTCACACTGCTGGACCTGGGGGGGATGGCAGAGCCCCAGCACCCACGTCCCCAGCGAGAGCGATCGGGTGCCCGTGACGGTACACACTGGTGAAGGAGCCTCCCCTATCCTGAGCTCAGCACATCCATCACTGGAAGAGGCATTTGCAGAGCCCCTGGGGCCACCGTGAGTGCTGAGTCCTCTAAATCCCACTGAGCAGATGGCCCTGAGCCACCTTCAGAGGCACCTGGTGAGCACAAGGACCCGACCTGTCCTCAGCCGT
>NW_009196255.1:1933-4246 GCF_000690835.1 Fulmarus glacialis | reverse complement strand
CCAACCTTAATGATTCTATGATTTTATAATTCTAAATTCACCCATGGGTTTCTTTGAAAAGTTCGCTTGACTCTGCCAGTGTTTGAGTGAAGCTTATATTCAATAGATGCTGTCCATCTCTTTGGGGGTCTCAGGCCATGGGATCTATTTGTCACATTAGCATTTGGCCCAGAAGGAATGTTGGAACAAGGCATGACCCTCTCCTGAACAGTGGAGGTAAGTCAGAGGCATTCAGAACCACGTGTGTTCCAAGTTTTCTTATCCTTCTCCTCACAATGAAAAAAAAGAAGTATGATGTTTCCAATTATAAAATATACTCTCTTTGAAACAAAATTTGATTTACAGGAATCCCTTTTATTCTACTATCTGAAACTGAAATCAATACCTTTACGCTGGAGATCCACAAGACCTACCATATTTCAGAATATATCAAGAAAACTGGTTGCTAATAGAGATTCAAGGCTCGTCTGCACTGTCAGACTCTTTGGGAAATTTATCAGTCTGGGTTGGAGCTTCACTACCATGATGATGAAATTTCCAGAACAGACTTGGCTTTCCTCCAAATAATGTGGAGGAGACACAAATCTGTCTGCATCTGATCATGCAGACAGATCCTCCTTTAGATAGAAAGGTTTTCTTAAACTTATTTTCTACAGAGCTGACTCACTTTTTTTTTTTTTTAAAAAAAAAAGGAAGTCTGGCTCTGACAAAAAGTATTTTTATTTACAATAGTATTTGAAATAGCAGAGAGGTAAACAATAAAAAATTTAAGAACATGACCACATATATGTTGTTGAAATACTATATATGCTCTTATATAGTATATATATAGTACTCTTATATAGTATATCTAGTGTGTATGTATATATACCCTTCCTGATCCATATTCACTAGTCTATGTGATCCTGTAAGAATGTGCATTGTTGCTTCTCAGATAGGCTGTGTTACACCTATTGTCTACGTGCATTTATTAGACATTTATTTCTTTGTACTGTTATTCCTCTCCAATTTTGGATTATGCTTTTTTTTTTCACATTTTCTGCTACCAAAAAGTCCTGTACTAATTTTGTTTTTATTTGTTCTATCCTTAGCCATTTTCAATATTTCCCTTGTAAAGAACTACAGTAATCCACAATAAGCAAAGTTTGCTTCTGGTTAAATACTGATCAATTGAAAGTAACTAGTTCTAGGAAAAGAAAAAAATGCTTCTCTTTTTCTCTTATGTTAAAATATTTTTACAGTTTTCAAAAACTCTTGAGTAGAAAAAAAAAGTATACTGTTTTCTTTCCTCAAAAAGGCTTAAGTTTAATGGATCAACATTTTTCAATAGAGGTGTCATGTACGTTCTGATTTTGCTGTAGAATCAGAAACAGAGAAAAACACTTGTCAACTTCTTCCAAGGACATCTTCATGCATGACTGCTGTGAAGAATTATGTGTCCTTTCTTCCAGGGTGACAGAGCCTGGGGGATAGAGTGTCTTCTGCCACCTTTTGTTGAAGGTGTCCTGCTTCTTAATGGTACATGATGCCTGTATTTGGACATACGAATGCTTTCTTACAGTCGGCTGAACACCAACTGAATGCCACTGCCACTTACCAGTTGGGCAAGCCAATGGAGGGAATTCTTTTGGTACACTTATTGTTGGTAGACAAGGAAATCCCTACAATGATGGCAAACAGATATTCCCCTTTACCATGACCCTTTAAAGCATGAATCACTCATCACTGTGGTGTTTACTGTCAAGAAGTACATGATAAATTAATCTAAGTCTACAGAAAATAGACAAAACTCTTGATATCATAGATTTGAGCCGATCTTACCTGTCTCCCTGATTACTGAGGTTATGCTGCTGATCCTTAATATTGTGTTTTTCCTTGACAGTATCACCACCTTGTTTTCCTTTGCTCACCTAAACCACCAGTCACTCTTCAGAAGATTTTAGGTATGTTTTACATCAGTGTGGTGGGTTGATCTTGGTGAGCTGCTAGATGCCAATCCAGCCACTGTCTCACTCCCTCTCCTTCATGGGACAGGAGGAGAAAATAGGATGGAAAAGCTCATGGGTCAAGATAAACACAGGGAGATCACTTACCGATTATCATCACAGGCAAAACACACTGAACATGGAAAAAATAATTTAATCTATTGCCAGTTAAAATAGAGTTGAATGGTTAGGAACAAAGATAAAAACTAACACACCTTCCCCTCTGTTTTTCCCAGGCTCCACTTCACTCCTTCATTTCAAACTCCTCTACTGCCTTCCATCCTCCCTAAGCAGTGCACAAGGGTGGAGGAATGAGGGGGCTGAGGTC
>NW_009196255.1:1060-1849 GCF_000690835.1 Fulmarus glacialis | reverse complement strand
ACAGCTCCTCTCTGCCTTTCCTTCCAGCTGACACTTTTCCTCTCTAGCAAGGGTCATTCTCATGGGCTGTAGTCCTTAAGGATAAACCTGCTCCAGCATGGGTCCTCTATGGGCTGCAGCTTCCTTCAGGGCATATTCTCTTGCTCCAGCGTGGGGTCCTCCATGGGCTGCAATGTGGATATCTGCTCCACCATGGTCCTCTCCATAGGCTGCAGGGAAATACCTGCTTCACCATGGTCTCTCCATGGGCTGCGAGGGAATCTCTGCTCAAGTGCCTGGAACACCTCCTCCCTCTCCTTCTTCTCTGACCCTGGTGTCCGTGGGATTGTTTCTCACACTTTTTTGTACCCACTCCTCTCTCCCACACACTGCTGCTCAGCATTTTTACCCTTACTTAACTATGTTTTTCACAGAGGCACCACCAGCTTTGCTCATTGAGTTGACTTTGGCCGGTGATGGATCTGTTGCCAGGCAGGCACCATCTGCGTCCCACTCCAGGCAACCCCTGGCCTCTTCTTACAGAGGCCACACTTGCAGCATACCCCCCTGCCTCCCAAAACCTTGTCATGTACACCCAATATTGTTAGGAACTTTATTGCATCTGCTGCAGCCAGTTGACCCTCACTTCACATCCCTTCCTATCTGTAGTGGTCTTCAAACTTCCTCTGTCTAGTTTACATCAGCACTGAGCTGGGTTAAATGCAAAAAACATATTCTTTGTTGCAAAGTCAGCTGTTGTGGTTTAACCCCAGCCAGCAAATAAACCCCACGCAGCCGCTCGCCCACCCT
>NW_009196255.1:0-367 GCF_000690835.1 Fulmarus glacialis | reverse complement strand
GCGCACGCCCCCCCCCCCCAGTTTTTACACTGAGCATGATGTCACATGGTATAGAATACCCCATTGGCCAGCTGGGTCCACCACCCCGGCTGTGGTCCACCACTACACCACACCCCGCCTCCCCCAACCAAAGCATCAATGGGCCATCAACGCTCCTTTCATACCAAAACCGAAACACAGCACACCCCCGAAGATACTGGGAAGAAAGTTAACTCTGTCCCAACCGGAACCAGGACAATATCCACCCCTTATTCTATACCATCTACATCATGCCCAGGTCTCACATTTTTCAATACATTCCAATTAGTCATCACCACTTTTCCTGCCTTTTGATATATATACACACAGAGAGCTATCATTCCCTTGG
>NW_009196254.1:8351-13596 GCF_000690835.1 Fulmarus glacialis | reverse complement strand
CCCCATGCCCACCTTCACGAGCCCCACGTGCTGCCGGCCCCCCTCGCCTCTCCCATCGGCTCCCCACCAGGTCGCATCCCCCAGGAGCTGGGACGCCGTCCCTCCCCAGCCCTGCCCCGGCTTCACTACAACGCGAGAAGTGCCCGCACACCAGACAACCCGTCTGGATTTACTGGGGTTTCTTAGGCTCCTGATCCTGCTTCAGTCTGTTGTCACCAGTGGGGATGTGGTTCATGGCTGCGCAGCCACAGGGATGCCGTTGCTCCCCTCTCCCGGGGAACGGATTTACTCCGATTCCCTCCTGCTTAATACCCTTTATCCGTCCCTTGTTTGTCTTTCAGCAGCAATTAGCTCTGCCCAGGCTGCTTTCCCTGCCTGTTTTATGTTCGGGATGTATATATAATGTATGTATTATATACATTAATGCAGCGTCATCACCACGCAGTCAGACACGCCGTGCACCATCACTTTAGAAGGTCCGAGTCCCAAAGCCACCGTGACGCCGGTCCCCAGCCGTGCCCACAGTGACTGGCACTGCAGCGCCCACTCCTACACCCGAGTCCTAAAATATACGTGCGGCATAGCTGGATTCCAGCTGCTGCGGGAAAAACTGTGACTTGGAAATTTCCATGCTCTGAAGCATTTCACAGATACGCGAAAGGACCAACAAGGTGTCAAAGGAGCTTGAACAAGTCACAGGGCTGAGCAGGAGCCAGAAATAGCAACCAGGAGCCTGGGTTACATGCGCTGGGAAGGACCACGGCATGGGCAGACACCCCCCATCAGGCTGCCCCACAGCAGAAAACGACCTTCAAATGGTTGCCTCGGTGGAGATGGATGGCAAGAGGTTCATGGCCTTGAACAACCTTTCTTACCTGGCTCCTACTCCACTTTGCTAAGAAAATACTTCACTAGTCTCACTTCAATACGTGTTTGCAAGCAACAACATTTGTCTCCCCACAGAGCTGGGGAGAATCCATCCTTTGGCATCCAAGTGCCCAAACACTACGGACATCCAAACCGGGGACAAACAGAAAACTCCTCAATGACTTGCGAAATGCAACCAAAAAACGACCGCCATCAGGGCCATCAGGCTTCAGCTTGCTGCAGGGCACCTGGTCTGCAAAAATCCTTCAGAAGGAAATCAGAGGCTGGAAAGCGCCGACCTGGACACGCGTGCACTGAGGACGCAGTACGTCAGCCTGCGACCCAGCTGTGAGCTACAGCACCGAGGACGGGGCCAAGCCTCGCGAGAGGGTTACACCTGCGGGCAGTTCTGACAATTCACATGGCAGGCTGAGGGTATCTAAGCCCGGAAAGGACACGGAAAGATGCCCAAATAATATTTTTGAAGCGTAACAATGGTACTTGTCTGTCATCCTCGAGTTGGTTCAGAATAGCTCAATGGATTTACAGTTGTGCCAGATGTGCTGGGGGTCACCTGCCTCCCACCAGGAAAAGGCAGGCAGGTGACCCCCACTTTTAATCTCAATTACAGAAACACCGCTCAGCAAGGAGCCCCGCAGCGCAGTTTGCAGGGACCAGAGATGCCTCCCCATGCACGCACGGGGAGGAGGGAGGTCGTCTCATCCTCCCCGCCGGGTCGCGGGAGGGCAGGGGCTGCCTGCGACCGAAGCAGCATGCTAGGAGGTCCAGCCAAGCAGGGGACTGTGCTCTCGGGTTAGGACAATGTCAACTGGATGCAGCCACCAGCTCGCCAAGGTGCCGGGGCACCAAACCCTGTGCCCCGGCTGCTGCAGGCAGAGCACATCTCTCTCCAGCTCGGTGCTGCCGTACCTCGCAGCCAGGCTTGGGAAACGCTGATAAGATGAGGGAAAACATCTCTCCCTCCTCTCACGCTGCCCTCCTTCCAGACAATTAATTTCAGCCCTGCACCAGCCCGTGGCTGTCTCGCAGCGCCGCTGTGAATCATCGGCAGCGAAACGCTGACTCACAGAGGTGAGGCTCCGGATGCGGCTGACGTGGGAGCCCTGGTCCCCGCAGCCTCCTGCGAGCGAGCTCCTGACAACCCTCTTTCAGGTCCCCACACCGCCTCTGCGAGCCCCAGGGAGGCCGTAGCAGCCCTCCACTGCAGCAGGGAGATGACGCTTCAAGAGGTCAGTCAATCCCACTTGGCTCAACACAAGGAGCAGCTCCATCCATACTGGCCCGACAAGCCTTTAATAGTCTCCTGCGGTGGGAACTCCTCTCCCCGCACCGCTGCCTGCGCCAGGGCTTTAGCTTCATCACATTAGAGCAGTATTCTCCAGCATCTCACCAAACCTCCTTCCCTGTAGGTTTGAGCTGTGGTTGTCCCTGCCCCGCAGAGCCAGGGGAATGCTCCTTCTGCTTTTCCACTGTTTCAAGCTCTGCAGCTCCCCGCCGTCCCCAGGCCACCGTGTCCCCTCCACGGGAGCAGCCCCGCAGAGAGCCGGTGCCGGCAGCAGCTCAGCCCTGCACGGAGAAGGCAGCGCCCGTGGTAGCTCACTCAGCCCAGAGACAGCAACCCTCTGCGGCCACCATTCAACCAGCAGGACCTGCAGCCACCCCGACAGGAAAGTGCCTTCTCAGCTCCATCAGGTTCCAGCCTTGGTCCTTCCCAGAGGCGATCTGGAGGCCCTCAGAGAGCAGCAGGTCTACAGAGCCACAAAGGCAGCTGCCCAGGGAGGTCCCTGCAGGACCAGCCCCAGGAGCTCCTCTCTGCTCAACCCTGAAAGAGCAGAAAACAGCTGGCAGAGGCATGGGCAGCTGGGCACTGAGCGCTGCTGGGTCCAAACCAAAACCATTCAGTTCTTCCTCCTGCCATCAGGGTCTTGGCTGTGCCGTCAGGGTCTAGTCCTCGTGCCCTTGCTGCCCGTAGCTCCTTGGAGTTCACCTCTTGTCTCTGCCTGGCTCCTGCAGATCCCTGTTAGCCAGGACAGCAAGGCTTTGCAATCGTGGCACTGAGATTTGCCGTCTGGTGCGTAACCACAGCTTTCTAAGACCCTCATGCCCGCACACTTGTCTCAAGCCCCCTCTCTACATTCCCTCCTCATGTCCTGCTATTTTCTCTCTGTTCCTCAGATCAGTCACACAGATGGATGTTTTAGCATCCAAGTCTTTTTCGAGACAATCACAATCCCTTCTGATGTTCTCTATTTACAGTAAAGCAGCTCCCCCGTCACCTCACACCAAAGGCATCCTCCAGTTCCCAATGACCCGGCTCCTCTGCCCAGCAAGCACTTAAATGTGCACACAACAGGCAGGACTAAAGCACAAGAGCACAGGCACCACACCCCACGGGCACCCTGTGCGGCAGGACCCAGTTACTGCAGAAGCAGCAGGGCACTGGGGTGCTGGGAGAAGCTTTATTGCTCACCCATCCCCTGCCGCTGCCATCCACCTCATCCAGCCCTCCCTGCAACCATGAGGTGCTTGCAGGCGTCGTCCCTCCGTCCACCCATGAGCCTGGCACCACACATCCATCCACGTCACTGCATACATGTGTAGTCTCACGGCCACGTTGCCCATAACTCACCCTTTTCCCATCACCTCCACGCCTGCTCCCTCCCACCCACTTGCCAGGAGCCTTTGGAAAGGAGATGTCAGACCAACATAGCATGATGTGTTCTCCCGCCCAGCAGGATGGTGTGAGCTCAGGTAGGTCACACTAGGAACATGAAGGATAGCGTGACTATTCCCTCTTCACCTCAGACGCCTTTCTCACCAGCCTGTGAGCAGACCTTGCGCTGGCCCAGCTGAGCTCTGCTGCCTTGTCCTGCTAACCAGACCAAGGCTGGCCCACCTCACAACAGCACAGCATCAGGAGGACCTGGCCCTGCCACAGCTCCTGCCCTCAGGTAGGGAAGAGCAATGAGGTTTGAACCTGCTGGTGGAGATGATCACCACCAACTAACCAGAAGAGGCTGCTCCCAGTGACACTGCAGGGACATGTCAGCTCCTGTCCCTCCAGCAGAGATGACAGGTCTAGTTCAGAGCCTGCCTGGCGACGGAGGGGAGGAAGGTCTCATCAAGGCTGTCTGGACCAGTCCCTTCCTGAAGACAGGCCCAAACCTGCCCTATCAGCGGGCCTTAAATCAACATAGGGCTTTGATGGCTGCTACAGACACCTTTGTCAGGAGAGGTGGTTGCTTTCCAGCCCCAAGCAAGCCTGGCAAGCTTGGGCTGTTGAGTTGGCGTGCTCTGCAACCACTGACCTGACCTGGAGTTCTTGAGGGATGCTGAGCTGGGGAAAAAGAGTGAAACCCGGGCTGAAGCAGCCGCCAAGCACCACGATGAGAAGCGGACGGTGGCTCTTCATCGACAGGGCGCACGACGGCCAGGCTGGAGCTGCCAAGCGATGAATTGGGTCAAGTGGGGAAAAATATGAGAGTAAAGCCAGCAAGGATGAGATGATCCTGTGGCAACACACTCACGTGAGGGCAGCGATCCTGTGTAACACCTCCATAAGCTTTGGGATCCACCACATGGAAGGAGCCCATGGCGTGGGGCTCTCCCACCGCTCTGAACAGGGCTGGCAAAGCTGCTCTCCTGCAGCAAGCTCAGACTTAATTGACACATGTTGAATCTGTGTTTGGGCAATTATGTATTTATATTATGTCAGCAGTTGCCAAAAGCCCGGACATCTGCTCGCTCATCATGCGTGAGCCAGGCAGTGCGGAGACATTTGACCCCGGAGCAGGATGCTGGGCTTTTGCAAACACAGCTGACAGGCAGAAAAGTGCCTCCCCCGCCACAAACCGCACCGTCCTCCACTGGCATCGCCTTCGGGAGATGGGCAGCGACCTGCTACCCACAGTGGCATCCCCCTGCTCCAGGGTTAATAAAGCAGCCTGAGCTTATTTCACCAAACTACACGCTGGAAGCCGGGCTCAGCTCCCCTGCGGCTCCAAAGGCATTGTGCCATGGGTCAAAAATGAATCATGAGAAAGTTAGGGGGAAAAAAAACAAAAGGCAAAGTTAAGAAGCCACCGAGCTCACAGGGAGAGGGCAGGGCTGTCCCCCGAGTCAGCCCTGAGTTAGGCAGCGATGGCAACCCACCGCCTCCGCAGCTCAGCTGCCAGCATCGAGAGCAGCCGGGGCAGAGTCCGTCCCGAGAGACCAAACCCTCCTTCCAGCTTGCTCCCTCCGTGCTTTGGCCCCAGCCCTTTTGGCACCAGGAAAAACCAGGGAAGAGGAGCGTGACCTCTGCTGCGTCCCCGGCGGGGGGGGCGGGCTGAGGCGCCTCCTCCTCCCCGCCTGCCAG
>NW_009196254.1:7291-8319 GCF_000690835.1 Fulmarus glacialis | reverse complement strand
CAGCAGCACACGGTCGTTTTGCAAGACCTGGGCAATTTCGGGCCATTTTAAACAAGGTTTCACTCCTACCCTTTCGAGTGACACCTCCCAGCTGAATAAATAAGTTCAGGAATAAATTGCTGTGACCCCTCACAGCAGACAGCTCGGGAAGCCAAGAAACGTCTTCCACACAACGTCATTAACGTGCAAACGAAGATCTCTCAACCGGTGGGTCAGGAGAGCGGTGATTCAGCCCTTGCAAAAACACCCTGCGCTTCTCCAGACGAAAGTGCAGCCCAGACACCACCCATCAGTGAGATGAAAGAGCCGGCGCAGACTGCAACCCCCAGCCACCCCTCGTCCCCTGGTTTGCTCTCCCTGCTCCTGGAGGCCCACATGAGAACGTCTGGTGGGACGAGCAGCACCAGCCACGGCATGCCACGTGCCACCGCAGAGCCCAGACGCTGCAGCATCGTCTTCCTGGCAGACCCCGTCCCGCCTGCTTAGCGCTCTGGGGATTTTTTTGCTTTCCTTGGCACCCACGAGTCCCTCCGGTCTCACCCGTCTTCCCCTCCAAAAGCCAAGTCCAATCGATGCCCTCGGCCACGCCAGGGCCCTGCCTGCACCTGCCCAGCCCAGCCAGGGCAGCAGCTCCGCAGTCCCGCAGCCTTTGGAGCTGCCAAAGGGCCGATGCTATTCCAGAGCTCTCCGGTTTCAGCCCGACTCCCTCACACTTCAGCTCCCTCCCCTGACGACAGCCGCTCGGCAGCACAAGCAGAAATGCCTACCTGTCACCAGCCGGCTGAAAACCATCCCCTGCTCCCAGGCAGAGCCACTGCCGCTGCTCCCCGAGAGCCATCCCTGCTGCCCGCCCACCCCAAAGCACCTCCAAAGCGGCTCAGCAGGCAGACGGCGATGGCCGCCTCGCTGCCTCCTCGGGAGAGAGCCTGGTGGCAAGGCTGCACCGCGCCAGCACCGTCACTGGCTCTCAGGGACAGGGGCATGTCTCGGCAGGGGACGGCACACCGGGCCCCTCCCCGCCCCGGGGC
>NW_009196254.1:4307-7173 GCF_000690835.1 Fulmarus glacialis | reverse complement strand
AGCTCAGCCACTCGGGAGCAAAGGGCGCAGCGAGGACAGATCCTCGCACCAGGAGCCAGCGGTGAACCAGGCAGCCCCCGTGCCAGAAACCGTACAGCCACCAGCAACCCTGTCCCGCATCACCTCCGCTGGCTGCCCGCATCCCGCCCGCTGCTCCAGGGAAGAGCCCAGGGGGCTGTGGAAGTTCATTAAGGCTTCTTGCAAAACCAAAGGCTGCCCAGCTTGCCCCCTCTGTCACGTCAGGCAGCCCTGTAAAGCCAGGAATGTGCCTCTTCCAGGCAAACGCATACCTTTTAGAAGGCATGCTTGCACTGTCAGCAGAGTTCGGAGCACACTAGGAGTGGGGAGACAGGAGATTTATGACATGATGTTGCACCCGGGGCGTTCAGCTCTTCCAGTAAAGGTCCAGCAAGAAGCACTGGCTGTGGGCAGGAATATTGCAGGAGAGGGCAGGGGAGAAAGCAGGTTGCTTAACATTCAGCACACAAGATCCTTCAATGCAATGGCACACGGCGAACCAGCCCTGCGGATGCACTGAAGGGTTTAAGCCCCCACCCAGAGCAACCTCCCCATCCTCCAGCCCCCAAGCAGCCATCGACACAGCTCCTTCCCACGCTGCAGGATGCCATTTGATCCAAAGGCTTTCCAAGCACCCGGCCTTGGGAAGGTGGTAAAGAAAAGGGACCCAAGGCCTTACCCAGGCAGGGCTGCAGTCGCCCTGAGGGACAGCCCTGAACAGGGACACCTGAGCAGTGCAGCCACCGACACCTCCCCAAACCCTTCTGCACCACCCAGCCTTCCCGTACCACCCCGACCGCCCCCGTCTCGACACAGCCACCACCTCAGGAGGACCAAAGGCGCCCAGGCTCCATTGGCACAACTGTCCCAGAGGGGAAACATGCTCCCCCAGAGTTCCACAGCCAGCCCACCCTGCATCCACAGCACCCAGCCCAGCCCAGGGGCTGCACGTGAGCCACAGGGTGCAGGAGCCTTGGGGGTCCCCACTTTTTGCCCTGCCTCGGTGCAAAATGGCAGAACCAGGCAGGGAAGCAGCACTGAGGCAGAAGCCCCAAACAAAACAGCCAACAGAGCTTCCAGACAACTTCCTTCCCCAGGGTGAGGGTGTCAGTGATCTTGGGCAGAGGAACCCCAAATCAGGGTTCAGCGATCCCCAGAGACACCCTGGGGTGCCCTTCTGCGCCGGGGGAGTGTGGTGCAGCCAGCAGGACCTCCCACTGTGCTGCCTGGGGAGGATGCGGGCAATGCCGGAGCAGACAGGCGGCGGCGCTGGGGATGGTACCCAGAAAGCTCCACCTCTGCCGGTTGCTTAGCGACCAGCATCCCGCAGGAGCCACCTCGCCCGCACGTCCCTGCCAGCAGCTCCAGCTCTGCTGCAACAGCTCTGGCAGCAGAGGTGAGACCAGAAACCTCCACCTGGTATCCACCAGCTCCCCCCTCCCCACTGAAGCACCGGGGCCTGGCTGTGCCAGGGACGTGCTCCGCTGCAGCCTGTCCCTGCACCCCGTCGGCCCCCACGTCTCAGCCCCCAGCCTCGCCTCGGACCCAAGGCCTAAAGGAAAGCAACGCTTTTAGATGAGACAGACCTCCCACCCCAGGTCCAGTTGCTGCCTCCACAAGCTGATAAATGCTAGATAGGGAAAGGAAAAGGACAACTGGAAACCACTTCATGCCAGCTGAGCCCATCTCAAGCAGCCAGCCCGGCTGACCAGGAACGAGCATCTCCCACAGCACCACACAACCTCCTTTCCTGGGGACACCGATGGGTCTGAGCCCCCCCCTGCTCTGGTCAGCATCATCCTTCACAGCTTGGCTCCCTCCTAGCAAGTCCCCAAGCTGCAAAGGGCAAATCACAAGCCTCAGCATCGCTGTTGCTTCCCAACTGATAGAGGCCAACGTACTCAGGAAAACCCCTCCAAACATCTCAAAACTCCTTTGCAGGGAAGAAAATGCTACAGGTTCACAGGAAGAAAAGCAGCAGATCATTAAGTGAAACAGTCAGCAGCTGGAGCTCAAGGAAGAGAATTGTTCTTGCAAACATCTTTTTGGACACTGTCTGCAATTTATGCTGCTGTTCATCTCACTTCTGAGTGAGGACAGATTAGCTAGCTGGAAAGAGGAGCAGAAAATTGCTATATTATCCGTGGAAAAATCAAGACTGGAAAATACACCTTCTGGGGCTTCCTTAAACTATCCCCTTAAACTATCATGGGTCAGAGCTAGAGAGCAAACCAAGCTTTTCCGTCCACTTGGCACCTGAAAATCTGATTAATCATCAGTTGCTGCAAGAAGTCAATGCGACTGCAAGCACATTGCCCCAAAGTCTCGTTAAAAAAAGCTGAGGGGCTTCCACAAGCTTTCAACCCTACAGTAACAGCCTCCTTGCAGCTTGGCACTGCAGGAGGCAAAGGCCCTGTGCATTAAAGTAGCCCAAGATACCTGCAGTTGGGTCTCCAGAGGCTGCTCTCCCAAAGGTCCCCACCGTCCCTTGCACCCCTACCCAGGGCCACGCCGGACGGCAGGGGAGATGCTACCGGCTGGCGTGGCCCGGCATCCCACGCCCAGCCGTTCACCAGCATCATCAAAACCAAAGGTTTTTCAGTGAAGCAGAGTAGAATATCTTAGGTGGGTTGTTTGGGTTTTTTTAAGATATGGGAGGGAGATACTTTATGCAACAAAATTACTACTACTATAGATTTTTTAAAATAAACAAACAACACTCCTCCCCCCCGAAAAAAAAAAAAATTCTTTTTTGAATGCAGGTTCAATAAGACACAGAAGACTGGTCAAAGGCTCCAGCAGGGCCAGGGCAGCAACCAGGAGCCACAGCAGGCTGCTCTGCTAAGGC